>NC_057800.1:333893778-334079462 GCF_018294505.1 Triticum aestivum | reverse complement strand
AAGTTGAATAAACGCTCAACGACGGTACTGTGCTGGTCCTAGGCTAGACTGTGCTAGAGACGCGAGCCTAGAACACCAACAAAATCACGGCGCGGCACGTAAACAAGGGAAAAGCACACTCTGAATTTTTTTTTTCGCTCTTTTTTTTTCCGCTCTTTTTTTTTTGCGCTCTTTTTTTTTGCGAAAAATCACTATAATGGCGAGTGTCTCAAAACTCTTCTTAGCTCAAACTGACAGGATGGGCACGAAATTTTTTCGACCAATTTTTTTTTTTGACTGTCCGGACCCAAAAACTGGAAACGGGTCAAAAAAAACTTCCTATAATGGCACCTGTCTCAAAACACTCAGAAACACCAAAAAATAGGATAGCCAGAAATTTTTTCGAAAAATGCGTTTTCGAAAAATTTTGGGCCTAAACGGAGCGTGGCTACCCGACTCTTTTTTTTTTCCGAAACCTACTCCGGCAAGGAAACACGAATCGGAATCTAGATGGATCTCGAAAACAAACCTAATATGCAAGGAACTCGGATTGGTGGTGGATATATGGTGGTGGTATATGGCAGCAGTGGTGGTAGCGGTGGTAGTATATGGATATGGATATGAATCGGTGGTGGTATATGAATCGGTGGTGGTACATGGATACGGATTCGGAGCGGTGGCGGATAAGCGGTGGTGGTAGATGGCAGGGGCGATGATGATGGTGCGGCGGCGGCGTGACAACTTATGACCAGAACTCGAAACTCTAAAAGACTAGACTCTAAGACCAGCAACTAGACACGACGATGCAACCGCAAATTCAACAAAGCAAAACCCTAAAAAGATTATGCAAAGGCTCAGATTGGTTCGGATATGATGAACTAACCCTAATTTTTTTGTGGCTTTTTCGTGGACTGTAGGTATGAAGAACAGACTCGATCTAAACTACGAAAAACTGTAAAATCTCACCGAGCAACCTGGAAATCTGATACCACTTGATAGAGGCAAAGGTGTCCCGTCTTTCGATGAGATGATGGATATCGCTTTGGTGGAAGTCGACTTTCACGATCCGACTACGAACGTGCGAGGACGTCGCGCCTTAGCAATCGCTAAACCAACTCCGAGAGGTTATTGACCACGCCGGAGCACGATCAACCTGACCACGAGGGTCTGTTTCCTGCGAGCAAACGAAGAACAAGCAAGAAACTAAGATTGCAATCTGGATATTGCGAATATAAGATGAAAGCTTTATTGATCAAGGTGGGGTTCTGTGACGCCTTTGTCTGGTCGTTGAACACAAACGAAGTACGCGAAGTTGCAGCTATTGCGAACTTTTAATCTAAACAAAACCCAAAGTCTAAACGATGCCCTAAGGGCTGTATATATGGAGGAAGAGGGGGGAATTTCGTGGCCCTTGGTGGAGGGGTCCGAAATCAACCCTATCTCTTGTTTCCCCACACATACGGACTCTAAAAATAGCCTATACTTATGTATTTCGAAATTACATGGGCCTGGCCCAATAATAAGGTGACGCAGCACCTAAAATAGCCTCGGGACGAAATTTATGAAGTGGCATCTTGTATATTTCGTCCAAGGCTTCATGCACCCATTATGGTGGCTTCAAAGTCCTGAAATCATCACTTGTAACTCCGTTCTTGTTCCCCTTGCGCATGCCATCATCTCCATGCTTGTTCTTGCTCCAATGTTCATCCTTCTCCAAGCTAGGCCCTTCATTTGTAAGCAAACAAATGTATCCAATTTAGGCAGCATCATATTCTCATGAACATTAGAATCATTACCAAGAAACGAAAGTACCTGGTAATTTAGTTGGCGTGCACGAGCTCTAGTAATTGGTCCAGTATGTATAGCAGCAGGGGCTGTGGGTGTAACAATTGTATTGATGTCCTCATCATCCTCCCCTTCTTGAAATGAAGTCGTCCTCGACGGAAGTTCATCTTCCTCACCCAAATAAGGCTTCAAATCTGCAATGTTAAAAGTGGGACTAACCCCAAAATCTGCAGGCAGCTCAAGTTTATATGCATTATCATTTATTTTCTCTAACACCTTAAAGGGACCATCAGCACGTGGCATTAACTTTGATTTGCGCAAATCAGGAAATCTATCCTTACGCAAATGTAACCAAACAAGATCTCCAGGTGCAAAAACAACATGTTTTCTACCCTTATCTCCAGCAAGTTTATATTTAGCATTCATGGGCTCAATGTTTTCCTTAGTTAACTCATGCATTTTTAAAATCAATTCAGCACGTTGTTTAGCATCAAAATTAACCTTCTCCGAAGATGGAAGAGGAAACAAATCAATAGGTGCACGAGGTAGGAAACCATACACAACTTCAAAAGGGCACATCTTAGTAGTAGAATGCAATGAACGATTATAAGCAAATTCAATATGAGGCAAGCATTCCTCCCACATTTTCTTATTATTCTTCAAAACAGCCCTAAGCATAGTAGACAACGTTCTATTGACTACTTCAGTTTGTCCATCAGTTTGGGGGTGACAAGTAGTACTAAAAAGCAGTTTAGTCCCCAACTTAGCCCATAAACATCTCCAAAAGTGGCTAAGAAATTTAGTATCACGATCTGAAACAATAGTATTTGGCACACCATGCAAGCGAATAATTTCACGAAAGAACAAATCAGCAACATTAACAGCATCATCGCTTTTATGACATGGTATAAAGTGTGGTATATGGATATGGATCGGTGGTGGTATATGGACACGGATTGGTGGTGGTATATGGATACGGATTCGGTGCGGTGGTGGTAGATGGCAGGGGCGATGATGATGGTGCGGCGGCGGCGTGACAACTTATGACCAGAACTCGAAACTCTAAAAGACTAGACTCTAAGACCAGCAACTAGACACGACGATGCAACCGCAAATTCAACAAAGCAAAACCCTAAAAAGATTATGCAAGGCTCAGATTGGTTCGGATATGATGAACTAACCCTAATTTTTTTTTGTGGCTTTTTCGTGGACTATAGGTATGAAGAACAGACTCGATCTAAACTACGAAAAACTGTAAAATCTCACCGAGCAACCTGGAAATCTGATACCACTTGATAGAGGCAAAGGTGTCCCGTCTTTCGATGAGATGATGGATATCGCTTTGGTGGAAGTCGACTTTGACGATCCGACTACGAACGTGCGAGGACGTCGCGCCTTAGCAATCGCTAAACCAACTCCGAGAGGTTATTGACCACGCCGGAGCACGATCAACCTGACCACGAGGGTCTGTTACCTGCGAGCAAACGAAGAACAAGCAAGAAACTGAGATTGCAATCTGGATATTGCGAATATAAGATGAAAGCTTTATTGATCAAGGTGGGGTTCTGTGACGCGTTTGTCTGGTCGTTGAACACAAACGAAGTACGCGAAGTTGCAGCTATGGCGAACTTTTAATCTAAACAAAACCCAAAGTCTAAACGATGCCCTAAGGGCTGTATATATGGAGGAAGAGGGGGGGAATTTCGTGGCCCTTGGTGGAGGGGTCCGAAATCAACCCTATCTCTTGTTTCCCCACACATACGGACTCTAAAAATAGCCTATACTTATGTATTTCGAAATTACATGGGCCTGGCCCAATAATAAGGTGACGCAGCACCTAAAATAGCCTCGGGACGAAATTTATGAAGTGGCATCTTGTATATTTCGTCCAAGGCTTCATGCACCCATTATGGTGGCTTCAAAGTCCTGAAATCATCACTTGTAACTCCGTTCTTGTTTCCCTTGCGCATGCCATTATCTCCATGCTTGTTCTTGCTCCAATGTTCATCCTTCTCCAAGCTAGGCCCTTCATTTGTAAGCAAAACAAATGTATCCAATTTAGGCAGCATCATATTCTCATGAACATTAGAATCATTACCAAGAAACGAAAGTACCTGGTAATTTAGTTGGCGTGCACGAGCTCTAGTAATTGGTCCAGTATGTATAGCAGCAGGGGCTGTGGGTGTAACAATTGTATTGATGTCCTCATCAAAACGCCTATAGAATCCAGCGAGGCCAAGAAAACTCCTCACTTGTGTGACCGTTTTGGGCTGCGGCCAACTCTCAATAGCTTCAATCTTGGCTTTATCAACTTCAATTCCCTGTGGAGTAACAACATAGCCAAGAAAAGATACTCGGTCGGTGCAAAAGGTGCACTTCCCAAGGTTACCAAACAAACGTGCATCACGTAGAGCAATAAAAACAGCACGTAAATGTTCCAAATGTTCTTCCAAAGATCTGCTATAAATCAATATGTCATCAAAGTAAACTACCACAAATCGTCCAATGAAAGCACGTAAAACTTCGTTCATTAATCTCATGAAAGTACTAGGTGCATTAGTTAACCCAAAAGGCATGACTAACCACTCATATAATCCAAACTTAGTTTTAAATGCTGTTTTCCATTCATCTCCCAATTTCATACGAATTTGATGGTAGCCACTACGCAAATCAACTTTGCAGAATATTGTAGAGCCACTCAATTCATCAAGCATATCATCTAGCCTAGGAATAGGATGACGATAACGAATAGTAATATTATTAATGCCTCTACAATCAACACACATACGTGATGTACCATCCTTTTTCGGCACTAGAATAATAGGAACAGCACAAGGACTAAGGGATTCGCGTATATAACCTTTGTCGAGAAGCTCTTGTACTTGACGCATAATCTCCTTCGTCTCCTCTGGATTGGTACGGTATGGTGCACGGTTTGGCAGTGAAGCACCGGGAATTAAGTCAATCTGATGCTCAATCCCTCGAATAGGCGGTAATCCCGGTGGCACGTCTTGTGGAAAAACGTCAGCGAACTCCTGCAAAATGTTAGTGACAGCAGGAGGCAAAGAGGAAGGCACGTCCTCGAATGAAAATAATGCCTCTTTGCACACAAAAGCACAGCAAACAGATTTGCTGAAATCTAGCTCATCAATATCAGATTTGGTGGCAAATAAACATGCACTTTTCAATTTAATTTCAGAAGCAACACTAGATGGTTTATTATTAGGCTTCATTTGTTGCTCAAATTCTTTTGCCACAATCTGATTTTCACTCTTATTCTTCTCCTGTTGTGCTTTATTAGCTCTATTAATATCATCTTTCAAAATGGAATCAGGAGTCATAGGAAGCAAAGTAATATTTTTATTCTTATGAACAAGAGTATAGTGATTGTTTCTACCATGGTGTACAGAATTTTTATCAAATTGCCATGGTCTACCAAGTAATAAGGAACATGCTTGCATAGGTACCACATCACAATCAACATAATCAGCATATGTAGAGATACTAAAATGCACACGAACAGTACGTGTTACCTTAACCTTGCCGCTGTTGTTGAACCATTGGATGTAGTAAGGATGTGGATGTGGTCTTGTGGTGAGAGAAAGCTTCTCCACCATCTCCATGCTAGCCAAGTTGTTGCAGCTCCCTCCGTCTATGATGACGCGCACAGAACGTTCCTTCACAACTCCCTTGGTATGGAACAAATTGTGCCTCTGATTTTGCTCAGCTTGTGTGACCTGCACACTCAAAACACGTTGAGCAACTAAACATTCATACCTGTCAGCGTCTTCAGGAGCCATGTATTGCGTCTCATGATCAGAATCATCTCCACCATGTTCTTCACGTGTAATAAGAGCCAAAGTCTCCTCATCATAGTCACTAGCAGTGATAGAGGCAAAGGTGTCCCGTCTTTCGATGAGATGGTGGATTTCGCTTTGGTGGAAGTCGACTTTGACGATCCGACTACGAACGTGCGAGGACGTCGCGCCTTAGCAATCGCTAAACCAACTCCGAGAGGTTATTGACCACGCCAGAGCACGATCAACCTGACCACGAGGGTCTGTTTCCTGCGAGCAAACGAAAGAACAAGCAAGAAACTAAGATTGCAATCTGGATATTGCGAATATAAGATGAAAGCTTTATTGATCAAGGTGGGGTTCTGTGACGCCTTTGTCTGGTCGTTGAACACAAACGAAGTACGCGAAGTTGCAGCTATGGCGAACTTTTAATCTAAACAAAACCCAAAGTCTAAACGATGCCCTAAGGGCTGTATATATGGAGGAAGAGGGGGGAATTTCGTGGCCCTTGGTGGAGGGGTCCGAAATCAACCCTATCTCTTGTTTCCCCACACATACGGACTCTAAAAATAGACTATACTTATGTATTTCGAAATTACATGGGCCTGGCCCAATAATAAGGTGACGCAGCACCTAAAATAGCCTCGGGACGAAATTTATGAAGTGGCATCTTGTATATTTCGTCCAAGGCTTCATGCACCCATTATGGTGGCTTCAAAGTCCTGAAATCATCACTTGTAACTCCGTTCTTGTTCCCCTTGCGCATGCCATCATCTCCATGCTTGTTCTTGCTCCAATGTTCATCCTTCTCCAAGCTAGGCCCTTCATTTGTAAGCAAAACAAATGTATCCAATTTAGGCAGCATCATATTCTCATGAACATTAGAATCATTACCAAGAAACGAAAGTACCTGGTAACTTAGTTGGCGTGCACGAGCTCTAGTAATTGGTCCAGTATGTATAGCAGCAGGGGCTGTGGGTGTAACAATTGTATTGATGTCCTCATCATGGAGCTAGTGCCATATCGCCCTAGGTTATAACTTTCTCATGATGAATATCATCCAACAAGTCACCGATCCAATGCCTACGAATTTATATTATATTGCTCTTGCTAAGTTACTACTGCTATCATCACTGTTACACTTGCTACAAAATTACTACTATCATTGTTACCGTTACTACTGCTACTATTATCAAAACTATCATATTACTTTGCTACTCATCACGTTGCTGCAGATAATTAATCTCCAGGTGTGGTTGAATTGACAACTCAGCTGCTAATACCTTCAAATATTCTTTGGCTCCCCTTGTGTCAAGTCTATAAATTTGGGTTGAATACTCTACCCTCGAAAACTATTGCGATCCCCTATACTTGTGGGTTATCAAGACCTTTTTCTGGCGCCGTTGCCGGGGAGCATAGCTATATTTGTTGAGTCACTTGGGATTATTATCATATTATCACTATGAAGAATCGGAAGGATGCTAAGACCAAGATATTTCCCTCAAAGACGAGGGGAGGTAAGGAACTACCATCCAGTTCTGCTTTAGATTCACCTTCTTTTACAAGTAAACTTGCAACACCACCACATGCTATTAATTCTGATATGTCGCAAGTTATTGATGATGCTACTTCTGTTATGGATAATGCTTATGATGATTCTAGTACCTTGCTTAATGATGATGTGCCACTTGGTGAATTTCTTGATAAACAAATTGCTAGAGTTATACAACATGATGTTGTTGAATCTGATGATGAGCTTGAAACCGAAACTCCTGAAACACATGCTAGAATTAGCCCTCCTAGATATGAATTGCCTAAGGTACCGGAAGGTTATGTTATGAGTGAAGAAACAACTAGAGATATTCTTGCTTGTAGAGATAGAGATGATCTAGAGAAATTATTATGCAAGTATAAAGAAAAATCTCTGAATGCTAGAATGAAATGTGATCCTAAGTTTGCTACTTTACCTACCTTTATTAATGATAAGGATTATGAATTCTCTATCGACCCAGAGTTAATTACTTTGGTTGAATCTGATCCTTTCCATGTTTATGAAAATGAAACTGTTGTGGCACATCTTACTAAGTTGAATGACATAGCCACCCTTTTTACTCATGATGAGAAGACTCGCTACTACTTTATTCTCAAATTATTTCCTTTATCATTAAATGGTGATGCTAAAGCTTGGTACAATACTCCTGCTCCTGGTTGTGTGCGTAGTCCCCAGGATATGATTTATTACTTATCTAAAAAATGTTTTCCTGCTCATAAGAAACAAGCTACCTTATAGGAAATATTTAACTTTGTTCAAATTAAAGAAGAGGGTCTCCCACAAGCTTGGGGGAGGCTTTTCCAATTACTTAATGCTTTGCCTGATCATCCTCTTAAGAAAAATGAAATACTTGATATCTTCTATAATGGACTAACCAATGCTTCTAGGGACTTCCTAGATAGTTTTGTTGGTTGTGTTTTCAGGGAACGAACTGTTGGACAAGCTGAAGAATTATTGAATAATATATTGAAAAATTATGATGATTGGACTCTTCCTGAACCACCTCCTAAACCCACTCTGAAGAAGAGGGGTATACTATATCCCAGTCCTGAAGATATGCAAGAGGCAAAGAAATCTATGAAGGAAAATGTATGAAAGCTGAGGATGTTAAAATTTACCTCCTATTGAAGAAATACATGGTCTTAATACACCACCACTGCCTAAGGTGGTAGAGGTAAATTCTCTTTTGAAGTTCAATGATAATGACAATCCTCACAATATGCACCCTAGTCAATACATTTATGAGTTTGAAAATTATATTAGAAAATAAGATCACTTCAATGCATATGTTATGAAACAATTGAAATACAATTCTGATATGATTTCTCACTTGAGTGACTTGTTATTTAGAATATCAAATGATGTTAGAGGTGTTGGAAAGCATGCTTGTATGGTTCAAACTCAGTAAGAACAAGTTGCTAAATCTCAAAGAGAGTTGCCTGATGTAATGAATAATAATATGCATGACTTTGTTGTTAGAGTTGCAACTAGAGGAGGTAAAATGACTCAGGAACCACTTTATCCTAAGGGACACCCAAAAAGAATTAAACAAGATTCACAAAGATCCAACACTAGTGCACCTAGTCCTTCTAGAAAGAAAAAGAAAAAGAAAAAGATAGGACTTTGCATGCTCCTACTGAACCCAACATAGAAAAACCTCCTGATAATGATAATGAAGTTTCTATCTCTGATGTAGAAACTCAGTCTGGTAATGAACATTCACCTAGTGATAATGAAAAATATAATGCTAATGTTCATGAAGACTCTCAACCAAATAATAAAGAACCACACAATGATGTTGGGATAGAACCACCTGTTGATCTTGATAACCCACAACCTAAGAATAAAAGATATGATAAAGAGACTTTTTTGCTAGAAAACATGGTAAAGAAAGAGAACCGTGGGTTCAAAAACCTATGCCTTTTCCACATTAGTCAAACTAAAAGAATGATGATGAAGAATTTGAATGTTTTGCTGAAATGCTGAGGCCAGTCTTTTTGCGTACTTGCTTGACTGATATCTTGAAAATGCCTCCTTATGCAAAGTATATGAAAGACATCATCACAAATAAGAGAAAAATAACGGAAGATGAAATCTCCACTATGCTTGGTAATTATAGTTTTAAATATGGAGTACCTAAAAAACTTGGAGATCCGGGAATACCAACTATACCTTGCTCTATCAAAAATAATTATGTGAAAACTTCTTTGTGTGATTTTGGAGTTGGTGTTAGTGTTATTCCTTTCTCCTTATATAAAAGACTTGATTTGAATAAACTCACACCTACTGAAATATCTTTGCAAATGGCTGATAAATCAACTGCCATACCTATCGGTATCTATGAGGATGTGCCCATTGTTGTTGCTAATGTTACTATTTTGACTGACTTTGTTATACTTGAGGTGCCCGAGGACGACAACATGTCAATTATCCTTGGTAGACCCTTCTTGAATGCTGCAGGGGCTGTTATTGATTGCAATAAAAGCAAGGTCACTTTTCATATCAATGGTAATGAGCATACGGTACACTTTCCGAAGAAACAATTCCAAGTGAATGGTATTAATTTTATTGAAAAATCTCTGACAATCACTATTGGAAGTTTTCAAATACCTCTACCTACTGTCAAAAAGAAATATGAAATGCTTATTGTTGGGACATTCATATCCCCATTGAGGGAACTTAGTGATTTACGAAAGTTCTTTGGTTTCATGCTAATCGAAGTGGTTGTTAATAAGACTTGATCAACCTTATTAATGGATCATTTTTGAACGGTATGAAGTTGATGAATTTAGTAAGCACCACCTTCTGTCCCTACTTTTTATTCTCTGTTTTTATTAGTTAAATAAAATAAAATGCCATGTTTTGTCTGTTTTTTGATTTTCCCGTGCAATAATAAAAAAATGACCCATAAATAAAAGTTCTTAGAATGCCCTAAAAATTTAATACAATTCTTTTCTGAATATTTAATTTTTTTTTGGTGCAAATAACATCAGAGGGAGGTGCACCAGGTGGGCACAACCCGCCTGGGCGTGCCAGGACCCCTAGGCATTCCCTGGTGGGTTGTTGTCCCAACGTGGGCCCACTCACTTATCTCTTCATACCACATCATCATGTACCTCCAGAAAAAAAAATCTCCATTGCTATCTCTCCCGTGTTCTTGCTCTTAAACCCATGGATTTCGATCTCTTTGCTCGAAGCTCCATTCTCGAAACTGTTTCGAGGGATTGTTGCTTGGTATGTGACTCCATCGTTTGTCCAATTAGTTTTTGTTTTAGTGGTTTATATTTTGAATAATTAGCTACTCTTGGTGCTGCTGTAGATGAGCTTGCATGTTGAATTCTTAGTGTTCTAAGTAGTTTGAATGCTTGCTTTGGCCTCTATGTATCCCTATGAGTAGTTGGTATCATTTTTGTGAAGTTTTGTTGAGAAAATTTTGTGGGCTAATAAATTTCAGAATTTTGTTCATAGGAAAACCATGAATATCTTTAGGAAGTTTGGCTTTAAGAAGAACTCCAAGGGTGTTATTGGGGAGTCGTCTGATAGTGATCTCTAGGAAGATGGACAAAAGCTGTTGGCAGAAATACACGGGGGGATATGTGGCTCACACATAGGATTACGGCAAGGTTTTCCAGCAAGGTTTTCCAGCAAGGTTTCTTTTGGCCCACTGCCCTCCAGGGTGCAACTGAGCTAGTAACCAAGTGCGAAGCATGCCAGTTATATTCAAAACAGTCACATCAGCTAGCTCAAGCTCTTTAAACAATCACTCTCTCCTGGCCCTTCTCGGTTTGGGGGGCTCGACATACTGAGCCCCTTTCCCTGTGTTGTCAAGAGCTTTGAGTACTTGTACGTGGCAATCGACAAGTTCACAAAGTGGCCAGAAGTATAACTAGTGAGGAAGGTGAATGCACAGCCAGTCGTCAAGTTCTTTAAAGGACTAGTTTGCCGTTTTGGAGTACCTAATAGGGTAACCATCGACAAAGGCACATAGTTCACCAGTCGCGCCTTCATACGGTACCTTGACGACCTTGGGAGCAAGAACTGTTTTGCATCAATTGCCCATCCAAGGATCAACGACCAAGCTAAAAGGGGAAGTGCTGAAGTGCTGTGATGGCTCAAAACAAGAACTTTTGACAGGTTGCACAAGTGTGGAAGATACTGGATTGATGAGTTACCAGTGGTTCTTTGGTCAATCACAACGACACCAAATTGAGCTACTAGCCAGACACCTTTCTCTCTACTCTATGGGGAAGAAGCAGTGCTCCCCACGGAACTCATGTACAGGTCACCTCGAGTGCTCATTATGATGAGGTTGAGCAACATCGGATGCGGCAAGATGACGCTACGCTCCTTGATGAAGATCGTCTCAGTGCTGTTGTACGTGCTGCATGTTACCAGCAAGCCTTGCACCGCTACCACAATCACAAGGTTAATGCCAGGCGCCTTGAGGAAGGCGACCTTGTTCTTCAGCGAGTTTAGTCCACAAAAATTCAAACAAGTTGACGCCTTGTCGTTTGAAACTGTGTCAGTATTTCCCCAAAGAGGAAGGGATGATGCAGTACAACTACAGTAGATATTTCCCTCAGTTGTGAAACCAAGGTATCAATCCTACTAGGAGAACCAAGCAACACTATGTAAACAATAACTGCATACAAAGAACAAATACTTGCAACCCGACACGTGTGAGGGGTTATCAGTCCCTCTTCGGGTAAAGGCGCCAGAAATTGTCAAGTTGTCGGGATAAATTTGTGGTAGATTGGATAAATAGAGCTCAATAAAACGTGAAATAATAGATGCAAATAAAAAGTGCAGCAAGGTGTTTTGGGGTTTTTGAAATAATGTATCTAAAAAACGTGAATAAAAATAGGTCTCAAAGCAAATATGATGAAGAATAGACACCGAGGCGTAGATTTCACTAGTGGCTTCTCTCAAGAAATAGCACACGGCGGGTAAACTAATTACAATTGAGCAATTGATAGAAAATTGAATAGTTATGAGGATATCCAAGGCAATGATCAATATATATAGGCATCACATCCAAGATTAGTAGACTGACTCCTTCCTGCATCTACTACTATTACTCCACACATCAACCGCTATCCAGCATGCATCTACTCCCTCCGTTCCTAAATATTTGTCTTTCTGGAGATTTTAACAAGTGACTACATACGAGACAAAATGAGTGAATCTACACTCTAAAATAAGTCTACATACATCCGTATGTTGTGCCCATTTGAAATGCCTAGAAAGACAAATATTTCGGAACGGAGGGAGTAGTGTATTATGTTTACGGAGAAACGGAGTAATGCAATAAGAACGATGACATGATGTAGACGAGATCTATTCATGTAGGAATAGCCCCCATCTTGTTGTCCTTAATAGCAACGATACATGCGTGTCTTGCTGCCCTTTTTGTCACTGGGAAAGAACACCGCACGATCGAACCCATCACAAAGCACCTCTTCCCATGGCAAGAAAAATTGATCTAGTTGGCCTAACTAAACCACAGATTCGAAGAAGAAATATGAGGCTATAAATAATCACGCATATAAAAGAACAAAAGAAGACTCAAATAATATTAATGGATATAAATCTGATCATAAACTCAAAGTTCATCGGATCCCAACAAACACACCGCAAAAAGAGTTACATCAAATAGATCTCCAAGAGACCATTGTATTGAGAATCAAAAGAGAGTTAGGAAGCCATCTAGCTACTGCTTATGGACCCGTAGGTCTATGACGAACTACTCACGCATCATAGGAGAGGCACCAATGAGGATGATGTACCCCTCCATGATGGTGTTTAGACTGGATCTCGTTGTTCTATAACTTGCGGTGGCTGGAATTGTGTTTCGTCGACTACCCTAGAGTTTCTGGAATATTTGGGGATTTATATAGCGAAGAGGCGGTGCGGGAGGTCACCGAGGGGGCACAACCCCCTGGGCGCGCCTGGGTGTCCTAGCGCAATATGGTGGGTTGTGCCCACCTCGGGCCTCCCCTCTAGTACATCTTTAGCCAACTGGGTGTCTTCCGGTCCAGAAAATTCTCCATAAAGTTACGCTGCGTTTGGACTCCATTTGGTACTGATTTTTTGCGAAGTGAAAAACAAGCAAAACACAACAACTAGCACTGGGCACTATGTCAATAGGTTAGTCCCAAAAAATGGTATAAAGTTGCTATAAAATGATTGTAAAACATCCAAGAATGATAATATAACAACATGGAACAATAAAAAATTATAAATACGTTGGAGACGTATCAACATCCCCAAGCTTAATTCCTGCTCGTCCGCAAGTAGGTAAATGATAAAAACAGAATTTTTGATGTGGAATGTTGCCTAACATGTTCATCACATATTCTTTTCTTTTGTAGCATGGAAATTTGGAATTTTATATGGTTCAAAGAAATAGTCTAGTTTTGACATGAAGATTTCAATACTCAAGCATATCAATAAGCAACCATATCTTTCAAAATATCAACACTAAGGAAAGTTATCCCTAGACAATCATGCTCAATCATAGATCCATTCCTAAAACACACTCACATATTAGCTACATCCAATGCTCAAGGATGATCATAGTGCTCCCTAGTTGGTGCTTTATAAGGGAAGATGGAGACTGAAAATAAAAACAAAATTGCATAAAGTAACTAGATAGGCCCTTCGCAGAGGGAAGTAGGGATTTGTAGAGGGGCCAGAGCTCAAAGCTTAAATTGAGAGATACAAAATATTTTGAGGCATACTTTTCCCATCAAGGAAAATGATCGAGTAATTCCCAACACTCAATTAATGTAGTTCAAATTTGAATTATGCACATTAAATGCGCAGAAACTCAATTAATGTATAAAAAAGGACAAACGAACATAGAATAATTCCAACATTTAGCACGATACTTCTATTTGGTCTAATCTGCCTGTGTAAAAAAATTAAGGCGGGAGAAGGAAGTGTACGTAGGTCGTTGCGCGCACGGAGGTGACACGGTCCCTCTCGGAACCATGAGACTTCTGGAGGGAAGCTCCAGTTTGCAAGAAGCCTACACGAAAGCTTGTCCCAATTCGGTGAAAAAAATTACCGCAGCATCTTGGTCTCATGTCATGACATCATGCCAACTTTCATGATTTTCAGGCGTGTTTTGGATTTACAGGAATTAAAAAACCAAGCTTCTCAATCTTTCCGGCGGACCCATGACGCCCACATGTTTGAATTTCATTCCCATTTATTGCATGGGACCTAGAAATTCACCCATGGACACATATGTGATTTTTCAACCAACTTTGGTGCACTTGAGCATGTGCTTGTATTTCAAATTTGAATTATGCACATCAAATGCACATAAAATCAATTAATGTATAAAAAAGGCCAAACGAACCTGGAATAATTCCAAAATTTAGCATGATACTTCTATTTGGTCTAATCTTCCTGTGTAAAAAAATTAAGGTGGGAGAAGCCAGTGTACGTATGTCATTTCGCACACGGTGGTGACATGTTCCCTCTCGGAACCACGAGCCTTCTTGAGGGAATCTCCGATTTTCAAGAAGGTTACACCAAAGCTTGTCCCCATTCGGCCAAAAAAATTACTGCAGGATGTTGGTGCCATGTCATGACACCATGCCAAGTTTCATGAGTTGCAGGCGTGTTTTGGATTTTTAGGAATTAAAAATCCAAGTTTCTCAATCTTTCCGGCGGAGCCACGACACCGAGATGTTCGAATTTCATTCCCATTTCTTGCATGGGACCTAGAAATTCACCCAAGGACAGACATGTGATTTTTCAATCAACTTTGGTGCACTGGAGCATGTGCTTGGAGTTCAAATTTGAATTATGCACATTAATTATGCAGAAACTCAATTAATGTATAAAAAGGCCAAACGAATCCAGAATAATTCCAAAATTTAACATGATACCTCTATTTGGTATAATCTGCCTGTGTAAAAAAATTAAGGCGGGAGAAGGCAATGTACGTATGTCGTTTTGCACACGGAGGTGACACGTTCCCTCTCGGAACCACGAGCCTTCTTGAGGGAAGCTCCGGTTTGCAAGAAGCTTACACCAAAGCTTGTCCTAATTCGGCCAAAAAAATTACCACAACATGTTGGTGCCATGTCATGACACCATGCCAAGTTTCATGATTTTCAAGCGTGTTGTGGATTTACAGGAATTAAAAAATTAAGTTTCTCAATCTTACCAGCGGAGCCACGACGCCCACATGTTTGAATTTCATTCCCATTTCTTGCATGGGACCTAGAAATTCACCCAAGGACACACATGTGATTTTCGACCAACTTTGGTGCACTGGAGCATGTGCTTGTAGTTCAAATTAGAATTATGCACATTAAATGCGCAGAAACTCAATTAATGTATAGAAAGGACAAACCAACAGGAATAATTCCAAAATTTAGCACGGTACTTCTATTTGGTCTAATCTTCCAATGTAAAAAAATTAAGGCGGGAGAAGGCAGTGTACGTATGTCGTCTCGCACATGGAGGTGACACGGTCCCTCTCGGAACCATGAGCCTTCTTAAGGGAAGCTCCAGTTTGCAAGAAGCTGCACCAAAGCTTGTCCCAATTCAGCAAACAAATTACCGCAACATGTTGGTGTCATGTCATGACACCATGCCAAGTTTCATGATTTTCAGGCCTATTTTGGATTTATATGAATTAAAAAACCAAGTTTCTCAATCTTTCCGGCAGAGCCACGAGGCCCACACATTTGAATTTCATTCCCATTTCTTGCATGGGATCTAGAAATTCACCCAAGGACACATATGTGATTTTTCAACCAACTTTGGTGCACTTGAGCATGTGCTTGTAGTTCAAATTTGAATTATGCACATTAAATGCGCATCAACTCAATTAATGTATAAAAAGGCCAAACAAACCCGGAATAATTCCAAAATTTAGCACGACACTTCTATTTGGTCTAATCTTCTTGTGTAAAAAAATTAAGGTGGGATAAGCCAGTGTACGTACGTCGTTTCGCACACGGTGGTGACACGTTCCCTCTTGGAACCAGGAGCCTTCTTGAGGGAAGCACCAATTTGCAAGAAGGTTACACCAAAGCTTGTCCCCATTCGGCCAAAAAAGTTACCACAGGATGTTGGTGCCATGTCATGACACCATGCCAAGTTTCATGAGTTGCAGGTGTGTTTTGGATTTTCAGGAATTAAAAATCCAAGTGTCTCAATCTTTCTAGCTGAGCCACGACGCGCAGATGTTTGAATTCCATTCCCATTTCTTGCATGGGACCTAGAAATTCACCCAAGGACACACATGTGATTTTTCAACCAACTTTGGTGCACTAGAGCATGTGCTTGGAGTTGAAATTTGAATTATGCACATTAAATATGCAGAAACTCAATTAATGTATAAAAAGGCCAAACGAATCCGGAATAATTCCAAAATTTAGCATGATACTTCTATTTGGTCTAATCTGCCTGTGTAAAAACATTAAGGCGGGAGAAGGCAGTGTACATATGTCGTTTTGCACACGGTGGTGACACGTTCCCTCTCGGAACCACGAGCCTTCTTGAGGGAAGCTCCGGTTTGCAAGAAGCTTACACCAAAGCTTGTCCCAATTCGGCCAAAAAATTACCACAACATGTTGGTGCCATGTCATGACACCATGCCCAGTTTCATGATTTTCATGCGTGTTGTGGATTTACAGGAATTAAAAAACCAAGTTTCTCAATCTTACTAGCGGAGCCACGACGCCCACATGTTTGAATTTCATTCCCATTTCTTGCATGGGACCTAGAAATTTACCCAAGGACACACATGTGATTTTCGACCAACTTTGGTGCACTAGAGCATGTGCTTGTAGTTCAAATTTGAATTATGCACATTAATGAGCAGAAACTCAATTAATGTATAAAAAGGACAAACCAATCGGAATAATTCCATAATTTAGCACGGTACTTCTTTTTGGTCTAATCTTCCAATGTAAAAAATTAAGGCGGGAGAAGGCAGTGTACATATGTCGTCTCGCACACGGAGGTGACACGGTCCCTCTCGGAACCATGAGCCTTCTTAAGGGAAGCTCCAGTTTGCAAGAAGCTTACACCAAAGCTTGTCCCAATTCGGCAAAAAAAAAATACCGCAGCATGTTGGTGTCATGTCATGACACCATGCCAAGTTTCATGATTTCCAGGCCTGTTTTGGATTTATATGAATTAAAAACCAAGTTTCTCAATCTTTCCGGCGGAGCCACGACGCCCACATGTTTGAATTTCATTCCCATTTCTTGCATGGGACCTAGAAATTCACCCAAGGACACATATGTGATTTTTCAACCAACTTTGGTGCACTTGAGCATGTGCTTGTAGTTCAAATTTGAATTATGCACATTAAATGCGCAAAAACTCAATTAATGTATAAAAAGGCCAAATAAATCCGCAATAATTCCAAAATTTAGCATGATACTTCTATTTGGTCTAATCTTCCTGTGTAAAAAATTAAGGCGGGAGAAGCCAGTGTACGTATGTCGTTTCGCACACGGTGGTGACACGTTCCCTCTCGGAACCACGAGCCTTCTTGAGGGAAGCTCCAATTTGCAAGAAGCTTACACCAAAGCTTGTCCCAATTCGTCCACAAAAATTACCGCAGCATGTTGGTGCCATGTCATGACACCATGCCAAGTTTCATGATTTTCAGGCGTGTTTTGGATTTTCAGGAATTAAAAAGCCAAGTTTCTCCATCTTTCCGGCCGAGCCACAACACCCAAATGTTTGAATTTCATTCTCATTTCTTGCATGGGACCTAGAAATTCACCCAAGGACACACATGTGATTTTTCAACCAACTTTGGTGCACTGGAGCATGTACTTGGAGTTCTAATTTGAATTATGCACATTAAATATGCAAAAACTCAATTAATGTCTAAAAAGGCCAAACGAACCCGGAATAATTCCAAAATTTAACATGATACTTCTATTTGGTCTAATCTGCCTGTGTAAAAAAATTAAGGCGGGAGAAGGCAGTGTACGTATGTCCTTTTGCACACGGAGGTGACACGTTCTCTTTCAGAAGCATGAGCCTTCTTGAGGGAAGCTCCGTTTTGCAAGAAGCTTACACCAAAGCTTGTCCCAATTCGGCCAAAAAATTACCACATCATGTTGGTGCCATGTCATGACACCATGCCGAGTTTCATGATTTTCTGGCGTGCTTTGGATTTACAGGAATTAAAAACCCAAGTTTCTCAATCTTTCCGGCCGAGCCACGACGCCCACATGTCTGAATTTCATTCCCATTTCTTGGATGGGACCTAGAAATTCACCCAAGGACACACATTTGATTTTCGACCAACTTTGGCGCACTAGAGCATGTGCTTGTAGTTCAAATTTGAATTATGCACATTAAATGCACATAAACTCAATTAATGTATAAAAAGGACAAACGAACCCGGAATAATTCCACAATTTAGCACGGTACTTCTATTTGGTCTAATCTGCCTGTGTAAAAAAATTATGGCGGGAGAAGGCAGTGTACGTATGTCGTCTCGCACACGGAGGTGACATGGTCCCTCTCGGAACCATGAGCCTTCTTAAGGGAAGCTCTAGTTTGCAAGAAGCTTACACCAAAGCTTGTCCCAATTCGGCAACAAATTTACCGCAGCATGTTGGTGTCATCTCATGACACCATGCCAAGTTTCATGATTTTCAGGCCTGTTTTGGATTTATCTGAATTAAAAAACCAAGTTTCTCAATCTTTCCAGCGGAGCCACGACACCTACATGTTTGTATTTCATTCCCATTTCTTGCATGGGACCTAGAAATTCACCCAAGGACACATATGTGATTTTTCAACCAACTTTAGTGCACTTGAGCATGTGCTTGTAGTTCAAATTTGAATTATGCACATTAAATGCGCAAAACTAAATTAATGTATAAAGAAGGGCAAAAGAACCCGGAATAATTCCAAAATTTAGCACGATACTTCTATTTCATCTAATCTTCGTGTGTAGGAAAATTAAGGAGGGAAAAGGCAGTGTACATATCTTGTTTCACACACGATGGTGACACGTTCCCTCTCGGAACCACGAGCCTTCTTGAGGGGAGCTCCAGTTTGCAAGCTCCAGTTTGCATGAAGCTTACACCAATGCTTGTCCCAATTCGGCCAAAAAATTACCACAACATGTTGGTGCCATGTCATGACACCATGCCAAGTTTCATGATTTTCAGGCATGTTTTGGATTTACAGGAATTCAAAAGCCAAGTTTCTCAATCTTTCCGGCCGAGCCACGACGCCCACCTGTTTGAATTTCATTCCCATTTCTTGCATGGGACCTAGAAATTCACCCAAGGACACAAATGTGATTTTTCTACCAACTTTGGTGCACTGGAGCATGTGCTTGGAGTTCAAATTCTAATTATGCACATTAAATGCGCAGAAACTCAATTAATTTATAAAAAGGCCAAATGAGCCCGGAATAATTCCAAAGCATGATACTTCTATTTGGTCTAATCTGCGTGTGTAAAACATTAAGGCGGGAGAAGGCAGTGTACGTATGTCGTTTCGCACACGGAGGTGACACGTTCCCTCTCGGAACCAAAGGCTTTCTTGAGGGAAGCTCCAATTTGCAAGAAGCTTACACCAAAGCTTGTCCCCATTCGGCCAAAAAAATTACCGCAGCATGTTGGTGCCATGTCATGACACCATGCCAAGTTTTATGATTTTCAGGCATGTTTTGGATTTACAGGAATTAAAAAACCAAGTTTCTCAATCTTTCTGGCCAAGCCACGACGCCCACATGTTTGAATTTCATTCCAATTCTTGCATGGGATCTAGAAATTCACCCAAGGACACACATGTGATTTTTCAACCAACTTTGGTGCATTGGAGCATGGTCTTGTAATTCAAATTTGAATTATGCACATTAAATGCGCAGAAACTCAATTAATGTATAAAAAAGGCCAAACGAACCTGGAATAATTCCAGAATTTAGCACGATACTTCTATTTGGTCTAATCTGCCTATGTAAAAAATTTAAGGTGAGAGAAGGCAGTGTACGCATGTCGCACACGGAGGTGAGACGTTCCCTCTCGGAACCACGAGCCTTCTTGAGGGAAGCTCCGGTTTGCAAGAAGCTTACACCAAAGCTTGTCCCAATTCAGCCGAAAAATTTACCACAGCATGTTGGTGCCATGTTATGACACCATGCCAAGTTTCACGATTTTCAGGCGTGTTTTGATGGGTAACGCAGTATTTCAAAAAAATTCCTACGATCATGTAAGATCTATCTAGGAGAAGCATAGCAACGACACGGGAGAGTGTGTCCATGTAATCTCGTAGACCGAAAGCAGAAGCGTTTAGTATCTCGGTTGATGTAGTCGAACGTCTTCGCGATTCAACTAATCCTAGCACCGAACGTACTGCACTTCCGTGTTCAGCACACGTTCAGCTCGATGACGTCCCTCGAGCTCTTGAGCGAGTTGAGGACGAGGGAGAGTTCTGTCAGCACGATGGCGTGGCCACGGTGATGATGAAGTTACCAATGCAGGGCTTCGCCTAAGCACTACGACGATATGAGTGAGGTGTGTAACTGTGGAGGGGGCACCGCACACGGCTAAGAGAAGACTTGGTGTGCCTTTGGGGTACCCCCTCCCACGTATATAAAGGAGGGGGGAGGAGGCCGGCGGCCAGGGAGGAGGCGCGCCGGGTGTGGGGAGTCCTACTACGACTCCCTAGTCCTAGTAGGATTCCCTCTCGTTTTTTTTCCTTTTGCGGAGTAGCAAAGCGGGAAAGAGAGGAGGGTCGGCGAGGAAAGTGGGGGCACCGCCCCCACCCCTTGTCCAATTTGGATAGGCAAGGGGGCGTCACCTCCTGGCCGGCCCTCTCTCTTCTCCACTAAGGCCCGTGATGGCCCATTAACTTCTTGGGGGGGGGGGTCCGGTAATCCCCGGTACTCCGAAACTCATCTGAAACAACCCAAACCATTCTAGTGTACGAATGTAACCTTCCAATATATGAATCTTTACCTCTCGACCATTTTAAGACTCCTCGTCATGTCTGTGATCTCATCAGGGACTCCGAACAAACTTCGGTCATCAAATCACATAACTCATAATACAAATCGTCATCGAACGTTAAGCGTGTGGACCCTACGGGTTGGAGAACTATGTAGACATGACCGAGACACATCTCCGGTGAGTAACCAATAGCAGAACCTGGATGGTCACATTGGTTCCTACATATTCAATGAAGATATTTATCGGTCAAACCGCATAACAACATACGTTGTTCCCTTTGTCATCGGTATGTTACTTGCTCAAGATTTGATCGTCGGTATCACCATACCTAGTTCAATCTCATTACCGGCACTAACTCATTACATTGCTTGCAAGGCTTATAGTGATGAGCATTACCGGGAGGGCCCAGAGATACCTCTTCGATACACGGAGTGAAAAATCCTAATCTCGATCCATGCCAACTCAACAAACACCATCGAAGGCACCTGTAGAGCATCTTTATAATCACCTAGTTACATTGTGACATTTGATAGCACACAAGGTGTTCTTCCGATATTCGGGAGTTGCATAATCTCATAGTCAGCGAAACATGTATAAGTCATGAAGAAAGCAATAGGAATAAAACTAAACGATCATTATGCTAAGCTAACAGACGGGTCTTGTCCATCACATCATTCTCTAATGATGTGATCTCGTTCATCAAATGACAACACATGTCTATGGTTAGGAAACTTAACCATCTTTGATTAACGAGCTAGTCAAGTAGAGGCAAACTAGGGACACTCGGTTTTGTCTATGTATTCACACATGTACTATGTTTCTGGTTAATACAATTCTAGCATGAATAACAGACATTTATCATGGTATAAGGAAATATAAATAATGACTTTATTATTGCCTCTAGGGTCAATAATCTAGATTACATAGTAATGATTCTAACACCCATGGAGTAAGTCAACGGATCTGCAACATTCAGATCCGTATTTATCTTGCAAATCTCTATGTCATCCTCCTCGACTTGATCGCGGATGGAATTGAAGCGTCTCTTCATGTGCTTGGTTCTCTTCTGAAATGTGGATTCCTTTGCCAAGGCAATTGCACCAGTATTGTCACAAAAGATTTTCACTCGACCCGATGCACTAGGTATTACACCTAGTTCGGATATGAACTCCTTCATCCAGACTCCTTCGTTTGCTGCTTCCGAAGCAGCTATGTACTCCACTTCACACGTAGATCCCGCCACGATGCTTTGCTTGGAACTGCACCAACTGACAACTCCACCATTCAATATAAATACGTATCCGGTTTGTGACTTAGAGTCATCTGGATCAGTGTTAAAGCTTGCATCGACGTAACCATTTACGACGAGCTCTTTGTCACCTCCATAAACGAGAAACATATCCTTAGTGCTTTTCAGGTATTTCAGGATGTCCTTGACCGCTGTCTAGTGATCCACTCCTGGATTACTTTGGTACCTCCCCGCTAAACTAATAGCAAGGCACACATCAGGTCTGGTACACAGCATTGCATACATGATAGAACTTATGGCTCAGGCATAGGGAATAGCTTTCATTTTCTCTCTATCTTCTGCAGTGGTCGGGCATTGAGTCTGACTCAACTTCACACCTTGTAACACAGGCAAGAACCCTTTCTTTGACTTATCCATTTTCAACTTCTTAGAAACTTTATCAAGGTATGTGCTTTGTGAAAGTCTAATTAAGCGTCTTGATCTATCTCTATAGATATTGACGCCGAATATATAAGCAGCTTCACCGAGGTCTTGCATTGAAAAATTCTTATTCAAGTATCCTTTTATGCTATCCAGAAATTCTGTATTATTTCCAATCAACAATATGTCATCTACATATAATATTAGAAATGCTACAGAGCTCCCACTCACTTTCTTGTAAATATAGGCTTCTCCAAAAGTCTGTATAAAACCATATGCTTTCATCACACTATCAAAGCGTATATTCCAACTCCGAGAGGCTTGCACCACTCCATAAATGGATCGCTGGAGCTTGCACCCTTTGTTTGCACCTTTAGGATCGACAAAACCTTCTGGTTGCATCATATACAACTCTTCTTTAAGATATCCATTAAGGAATGCAGTTTTGACATCCATTTGCCAAATTTCATAATCATAAAATGCGGCAATTGGTAACATGATTCGAACAGACTTAAGCATCACTACGGGTGAGAAGGTCTCATCATAGTCAACTCCTTGAACTCGTCGAAGACCATTCACAACAAGTCGAGCTTTATAGACAGTAACATTACCGTCAGCGTCAGTCTTTTTCTTGAAGATCCATTTATTCTCTATGGCTTGCCGATCTCGGGCAAGTCAACCAAAGTCCACTCTTCGTTCTCATACATGGACCCCATCTCAGATTTCATGGCCTCAAGCCATTTCGCGGAATCTGGGCTCATCATCGCTTCCTCATAGTTTGTAGGTTCGTCATGGTCAAGTAACATGACCTCTAGAACATGATTACCATACTATTCTGGTGCGGATCTTACTCTGTTTAACCTACGAGGTTCATGATGCGGAGCATCCCAAGGTCATCCCCATGGACCTACCTACGTATCCTACGACACCACTTGGACCAATGACAAGAGCCCAAGCGAAGGCTATCGAAGATAAGGTGAACTCACTCCTCTCCGAATTACCAGTTTCTATCCATGAGAATTGGTACTACCTCAAGCGGAAACCCTAGGTCTGATCAGGTGCTTGGAGGAAAACCCCGGACCAACTACACTCAACGGACAAGACGATGAGGACACCAAGTTCAATGGACAAGAAGAAGAACTGCTCAAAGCTCCTAGGCTCCAGACAACCGGCATGCTACGGACATCCGGCGACCTCCAGGCTCCGGACTACCGGCCCTCTCCGGACGACCGACACACCCACACCCAAGCCGAATCTACGGATTTCCGGAGCCTTCCGGACGACCGACGCCCCGGACGTTCGACCCCGACCGGACGTTCAACCGAAGCCCACCCGAGCCGAATCCACGGACGCCCGGCGAGCACCGGACGTCCGGACCCTCGCGAGCCTCCGGACGACCGGTGTCTCCCGGACGCCCGACGCCTGTGTGCTGTTTACATGTTGGGCCGCAGCCCATGTACCCCTTCGCCCACCTAGACTATATATACTCTTCTCCTACCTACGTTTTAGGGTTAGCATTGGTTTAGCTCATACTTTAGATAGAGCTTTGCTCATCCACATCTGATCTACTCCACAAGAGAGATCGCGGCCTCTCTTCGGAGAAGATCCCTTTGGATTCAAGACCTCCTTTGCAGAGAAGAACATCAAGAGCTCCTCATGGAGAAGACCCGTTACCTTCCTATCGTCCTTAGTTGACCGTGGCTCGTGTGATCTCTTATGTACTCGAGGATCTAGCATATGTGTGACTATTTCTTGTTGGTTTAGTGATTCTCTTGTGTTTCCCCTTGTGTTCCCCCCCCCCTCGTGCTTTCCCTCGTGTTCTTCGTGTTCTTTGCAGGATCCGCTCATTTCGTGAAATATCGGCCCCTAGGGTTCCTACCCTACATCATCTTGGTATCTAGAGCCACATTGATCACGATTTCGGAGCCTCCCCATTGTGTTTCTAGCCTTGTTTTTGTTGATTTTGTCCCTAATTCGAAAATTCCCCACAAAAATAGCCCCACTTTTTGTGATTTGTTGGTGTGTTGAAGTTTTGTTGGATTTGATCCGTGGATTTGCTTTGCCTTGAGTGGATCTAGCTTTTCCTCCCTTTACCCACCTTGTCCATCCACAAAATTGCCCGGATTTAACCATTTTCACCTCATCCACCACGCCCACGAGCTGTTCATCCTGTGCCCGAAAATCACCCAGGCACCGGACGTCCGCCCGCCTTCGGGCATCTAACGACTGGACGACCGTAAAAGCCCGTACGTCCGTGAAACCCTGACGAAACTGAATTTTTTCCCAGAAAATTGCCACCACCGCCCCACTTCCGCATACGCACTCCCACCACCTATACACCATCACCACTTCCGCATACTACCACAATTGCTTACCCGTTTCGCACTTCGACACGTTTTGCCACTTTGAGCTTTGAGAATTTGAGTTGTGGTTCTGTGTTCTATTGTGTTTCGGCTATTTAGGTACGGTTCGACATCAACATCACCGCCGCTCATCTTTGCCACAGACGCGTCATCAACAACGCCCACCTCGACTACATCTTGGTATTCGTGCCACCCATTTGATCACCGTCATCCGTTCTTGCTTATGGACGAGGAACCGAAGCAACGATAGCCTCATCTTGGTATTGGATACATCATTCTTGCCATTACATTGATAGCCATCATAGCCTTACTCCTTTGCGTCGCTTACCCAACGAGACTAGCCTTTGAGTAGTGCCGGCAACGAGATTTGTGCACATTAGTGATCATACTTCCCATAGCATACATACATCATTGGTGCATATGTTGGTATCATCTCTTGTGTCACAATGTTGTCATCGCATACACAATTGCTATCTTGGTTCGTGAAGCATCCCATGAGAAAAGAGCTCAAACAACAAAGAGCCAAACAAGCTTTTAAGCAAAAGGGAAAGATAAGCAACGAGGTTTTAAGCAAGAAACATAGCATCATACAACACTAAGATTGTCATACTAGATCATCTTGGATCATAGCATCAAAACACCATAAATAGAGCATACTTGGGATAGAAGTCGTTGCATTTTTGCTTAGTAGGTTGTGCACAAGTCTTCGTATCCGCCTATTGTGCAATCGTGCTAGCATCTCTCTAGTGTTGTTCAACAAGACCATTTTCATGGATTCCACATTTTGGCTCATCCTTGGTTGCACGACCCCACTTATCTCTTTGCGTGTGTGTTTCCGTGTACCTTATATTGCTTGGTCTACTTGTTGCATTGCAAACTTGCGAATCTTTTCCAACATTATTGAAGCTCACTTACAATTGCATCAAATTTTGTGCCACCATCCTAAAAAAGCTCCACCATAAGCTTTTACTTGTGTAGGTGTGAGAAACCGACAAGAATTGGTACAAATTGTGCTATTTCCTTGTTCCACATTGGAGTGATCATTGATCCACCTTCAACATCGGTCAAAGTACATTTGGTATACATTCTTCTCTTTCTCCCACTCACATATTTCTCTTGGAATGATGGATAGGCCAAGTACTTCTACCAACCCACTCTTCATTGAGCACGACGACGACATGAACTCCTACGTCACAAAGAGCCACCTCTTTGGTGCACAATGTTCTTTGCATCAAGAGCAACAAGCAATGAGTGAACGCATCGACAAATTCGCCACCGACTTGCGAATCTCCGAGCAACATACAAGGGATTACTTCGACCACAAGCAAGAGAATGATGCATGAATGGATGCGATTTGTGCTTTGTTGCTCAACCGCTCTTCTTCCACTTCGTCCTCTTCAAGAAGGAGTCGTTCAAGTCGACACTCCGACTTCACCCTCTCTGGCCCAAGTACACCGACTTCGAATTCTCTTCGATGTGCCGCGCGCAACGATCGTCAAGCAAGCCTCAATCCTCTAAGCGACACCGACTCTCAAGAGCACCGATATAATCAAAACCAAGGTACCTTTGCACAAGCACGAGAACGACAACGCCAACACGAAGAGGAAGAGAGAGAGCATCTACACCAAGAAGCGCATGCCAAGGCACAATGTCAAGAGCAACAATTACGAGATGCTCAAGCACTTGAGGAACAACAAGCCCTCCGAGAATCAAGTCGACTCATAGCCAACCGAGGCCGACAAGCTCATGAACATGAAGAAGCACTTCGCGAAGAAGCTCACGAACGACGATATCAAGCTCGTGTGCAATGTCAAGCTCGACAAGTTCCTCCACAAGCTCGCCAAGAACATCAAGTTCACCAAGAGCATGAAGACAATGGAAATCCTCCACGGGAAGAACACATTGCGAGAGACGATCCTCCTCGTCAAGGACGTCATCATCCAAGACCCGAACACAATGAAGAGCAATGATACGGCAAGCTAAAGTTCACCATGCCCAAGTTCAATGGAAGCAACGATCCCAAAGAGTATCTTTCATGGGCATTGAAGGTCGACAAAATCTTCTGCTTGCACAACTATGAAGAAGATCGCGATGGCATCCCTTGAGTTCCAAGCCTATGTCGTCATTTGGTGGGAACAAGTCATCGAGCGCCGTGAGGCAACAGGTGAACCACCCATCACTACATGGGCAAAAATGAAGGATGTCATGAGAGCACGCTTCGTGCCTACCTACTACAACCGTGACCTCTTCAAGAAACTTCAACTACTCAAGCAAGGAACCAAGAGCATTGAAGAGTATTACAAGGAAATGGAGATTGCCATGATAAGAGCCAACGTCACGGAAGATGATGAGCAAACTATGGCACGTTTCTTGAATGGAATCAACCATCCTATCAAGAAGATCGCCGACTTCCAACCATTCTCGAACCTCATCGAGCTAGTGCATCAAGCTACCAAAGCGGAATGTCAATTGCAAGACGATTACAAGTCATCTGGTTTCTCCAACACCCAAGCTTCAACAACTCCAACACTGTCTACCAAGCCTTCTACAAGAAACGTCGACAAGTTGAGTTCCTAGAAAACTTCGACCACTCCAAGTCATCCTACTACAAGTAACTTCAAGCCGAGAGCTTCATCATCCTCAACCCTCACCGATCAGACCAGCAAGACAAGTTCCTTCAAAAGCTTCACATGCGGAGGCCGAGGCCACAAGTCCTATGAGTGCACCAACAAGCGAACCATGATCCTCAACAACGACATCACTTATGACTTAATGAGTGAAGGAGAAATGGAAGCCCTTGAGCAAGTGGCTATACACCGGTGATACGTTTCCAACGTATCTATAATTTTTGATTGTTACATGCTATTATATTATCCATCTAGGATAGTTTATATGCATTTATATGCTATTTTATATGATTTTTGGGACTAACCTATTAACCTAGAGCCCAGTGCCAGTTTCTATTTTTCCTTGTTTTTGAGTTTTACAGAAAAGGAATACCAAATGTGATGCGGAGCATCCCAAGGTCATCCCCATGGACCTACCATCGTCTCACCAAGTGCCTAGCGGACCCATGACACGATCACATGCAAGAGCTCTCGAAACCAAGGTGGCATCTCTCCTCTCACAAGTTCTCTTCGATGCACATGAGACATGGTTACTACCTTAAACAGAGATATTATGCATACTCAATTATCAATGAGTTAGCCATGAAGAATCTAAGGAGGAAGGAGAATCAGAAGAGGAAGATGGACATGAAGAAGAAGAGATGCAGAAGAAGCTACAGGCTCCGGACGACTGACCTAGACCAGACGTCCGACGATCTACAGGCTCCGGACGATCGACCAAGACCGGTCGTCCGACAATCTCCAGGCTCCGAACGTCTGACCTTCTCCGGACGACCGACACACCCACACCCGAGCCGAAACTACTGATTTCCGAAGCCCTCTGGACGACCGACCCCGACCGGACATCCGACCGAAGCACACCCGAGCCGAATCTACAGACGTTTAACGAGCACCAGACGTCCGGACCCTCATGAGCCTCCGGATGACCGGTGACTCTCGGACGCCCGACGCCTGTGTGTTGTTATGTGTTGGGCCGCAGCCCGTGTACCCCTTCGCCCCACCTAGACAATATATACTCTTCTCCTAGCTACGTTTTGGGGTTAGCAAAGGATTAGCTCATATTTCATGTGAGAGCTTTGCTCATCCACTTGGTTACCTTCTCCTCGGAGATAGCGCCTCCTCGTAGAAGATCCCCCAAGCGGATTCAAGACCCCCTTTAGGGAAGAACCTCAAGACCTCCTCACGGAGAAGACCGGTTACCTTTGTGTCGTCCCTAGTTGACCGTGGATCGTGAGACCCCTTATGTACTCGAGGATCTAGCATATGTGTGACTATTTCTTGTTGGTTTAGTGTTTCTCTCGTGTTTCCCCTTGTGTTTCCCCTCGTAATTTCCCTTGTGTTCTTCGTGTTCATCGCGGGATCTGCTCCTCTCGTGAAAGATCATCCCCTAGGGTTCCTACCCAACATCATCTTTGTATTAGAGCCACGTTCAGCACGATTTTGGAGCCTCCCCATTGTGTTTCTAGCCTAGTTTTTGTTGATTTCGTCCCTAATTCGAAAGTTCCCCACAAAAATAGCCCCAATTTTTTTTGTGATTTGTTGGTATGTTAAACTTTTGTTGGATTTGATCCATGGATTTGCTTTGCCTTGAGTGGATCTACCTTTTCCCCCTTGTCTCCACCTTTCCCATCCACGAAATCGCCCGGATTCGACGAATTTCGACCTCTCCATCACGAACCCTAGCTATTCTTCCTGTGCCCAAAATTTCTCCCAGGCACCAAACGTCCGACCGCCTCCGGACGTCCGACGACCGGCCCATCCTGGACGTCCGACGTTCCCTGACGAAACTGAATTCAGTTGTAGTCACCACCACCGCCCCACTTCCGTATACGCACTCCCACCACCGTTACACCATCACAACTTCCGCATACTACCACCATTGCTTACCCGTTTCACACTCCGACATGTGTTGCCACTTCGAGATTTGAGAATTTGAGTTGCGGTTCCGTGTCCTATTGTGTTTCGGCTATTTAAATATGGTTCAACATCACCGTCGCTCATCTTCGCCACGAACACGTCATCAACAACGACCACCTCGACTACATCTTGGTATTCGTGCCACCATTTTGACACCATGCCATAAGAAAGAAGCGGTAACCTCACGTTGGTATTGGATACATCATTCTTGCCATTACATTGATAGCCATCATAGCCTTACTCCTTTGCATCGCATACCCTTCGAGACTAGCCTTTGAGTATTGCCGGCAACGAGACTTGTGCACATTAGTGATCATACTTCCCATAGTATACATACATCATTGGTGCATATCTTGGTATTATCTCTTGCGTCACAAGGTTGTCATCGCATACACAATTGCTATCTTGGTCCGTGAAGCATTGCATCAGAAAAGAGCTCAAACAACAACGAGCCAAACAAGCTTTTAAGCAAAAGGGAAAGATAAGCAAAGAGCTTTTAAGCAAGAACCATAGCATCATACAACATTAAGATTGTCATACTAGATCATCTTGGATCATAGCATCGAAACACCATACATAGAGCATACTTGGTATAGAAGTCGTTGTATTTTTGCTTAGTAGGTTGTGCACAAGTCTTGTATCCGCCTTTTGTGCAATCATGCTAGCATCTCTCTAGTGTTGTGCAAGAAGAGAATTTTCATGGATTCCAAATTTTGGCTCATCCTTGGTTGCACGACCCCACTTATCATCTTGCGTGTTTGTTTCCGTGTACCTTATATTGCTTGGTCTACTTGTTGCATTGCAAACTTGCGAATCTTTTCCAACATTATTGAAGCTCACTAACAATTGCATCAAATTTTGTGCCACCATCCTAACAAAGCTCCACCATAAGCTTTTACTTGTGTAGGTGTGATAAACCGACAAGAATTGGTACAAATTGTGCTATTTCCTTGTTCCACATTGGAGTGATCATTGATCCACCTTCACCTTCAGTCAAGGTACATTTGGTATATGTTCTTCTCTTTCTCCCACTCACATATTTCTCTTGGAATGATAGATAGGCCAAGTACTTCTACCAACCCACTCTTCATTGAGCACGACGACGACATGAACTCCTACGTCACAAAGAGCCACCTCTTTGGTGCACAACGTCCTTTGCATCAAGAGCAACAAAGCAATGAGTGAACGCATCGACAACCTCGCCGCCGACTTGCGACTCTCCGAGCAACGTACAAGGGACTACTTAGACCAAAAGCTCGACGATCACAATCAAGAAAATGACGCAAGAATGGACGAGATTCGTGCTTTGTTGCTCAACCGCTCTTCTTCCACTTCGTCCTCATCAAGACGGAGCTGCTCAAGTCGACACTCCGAGTTCACCCTCTCCGGCTCAGTACACCAACATCAAACACTCTTCAACGTGACGCGTGCAACGATCGTCAAGCAAGCCTCAATCCTCTATGCGACACCGACTCTTAAGAGCACCGGCAATGTCAAACCCAAGCGGCTTTTGCGCTAGCACGAGAACGGCAATGACAATGCCAACAAGAAGAGGAAGAGCGAGCACGTTTACACCAAGATGCACAAGATGCCAAGGCACAACGCCAAGAACAACAATTCCGTGAAGCTCAAGCACTTGAGGCGCAACGTTCCCTCCGAGATTCAAGTTGAGCCATAGCCAACCGAGGCCGACAAGCTCGTGAACATGAAGAAGCACTTCACGACGAAGCTCACGAACGAAGATTTCAAGCTCGCGTGCAACGTCAAGCTCGCCAAGGACCTGAAGTCCACCAAGAGCATAAAGACAATGAAAATCCTTCATGAAAAGAGCAACACGAGGTTGACAACCCTCCTCGCCAAGAGCACAACGAGTTTGACAATCATCAACAACATGGGCGTCATCATCCCTGACCCCAACACCATGAAGAGCAACGCTACGACAAGCTTAAATTCACCATGCCCAAGTTCAATGGAAGCAACGATCCCGAAGAGTACCTTTCATGGGCATTTAAGGTCGACAAAATCTTCCGCTCGCACAACTATGACGAAGATAAGAAGATCGCGATGGCATCCCTTGAGTTCCAAGACTATATCCTCATTTGGTGGGAACAAGTTATTGAGCGCTGTGAGGCAAGAGGTGAACCACCCATCACTACTCGGGCGCAAATGAAGGATGTCATGAGAGCATGCTTTGTGCCTACCTACTACAACCACGACCTCTTCAAGAAACTCCAACTACTAAAGCAAGGAATCAAGAGCGTTGAAGAATACTACAAGGAGATGGAGATTGCGATGATAAGAGCCAATGTCACGGAAGATGATGAGCAAACAATGGCACGTTTCTTGAATGGACTCAATCATCATACCAAGAAGATCGCTGACTTCCAACCATACTCGAACCTCATCGAGCTAGTGCATCAAGCTACCAAAGCGGAACGTCAAGTGCAAGACGATTACAAGTATGCCAAGTTCTCATCCAAGTCATCCGGTTTCTCCAACACCCAAGCTTCAACGACTCCAAAACCATCTACCAAGCCTTCTACAAGCAACGTCGACAAGTCGAGTTCCTAGAAAACTTCGACCACTCCAAGTCATCCTACTACAAGCAACTTCAAGCCGAGAGCTTCATCATCATCAACCCCCACCGATGAGACCGTCAAGAAAAGTTCCTTCAAATGCTTCACATGCGGAGGCCGAGGCCACAAGTCCTTTGAGTGTACCAACAAGCGAACCATGATCCTCAACGACGATGGCACTTATGACTTAGTGAGTGAAGGAGAAATGGAAGCCCTTGAGCAAGTGGCCATACACCGGCAAGTGAACGAAGAAGACATGAAACAAGTCTTTTGTAATGAAGATTCAAGTCCCGCTGTCGTTGTCTCCAAGGTCTTGACTCTTAAACATCAACAAGAAGAAGACCAAAGATGCCATATCTTTCATACCAAGGCCGACATCAATGGAAGATCCGTCAAGGTCATCATCGATGGAGGGATTTGTCATAACCTCGCAAGTGAAGAACTTTGCTCCAAGCTCCAATTCCCAAGACGAAGCACCCACATCCCTACAAAGTTCAATGGCTTAGCGACTCCGGCACTATCCAAGTCGAGCATCGAGTACAAGTCTCCTTCAGAATTGGCGCCTATGAAGACACTTTGGAGTGTGACGTTGTTCCAATGGTTGCGACCTTCTTCTTGGACGCCCATGGCAATTTGATAGAGGTGTCATCCACAATGGCCGAACGAACCACTACATCTTCAAGATGAAAGGAAAGGAGTACGTACTTCGACCCATGTCTCCTAGCCAAGTGATCGTCAACAAGCAAGCCACCCATCGTGGAGAGAATAGTGAGAGAGCGAGCCACCAAAAAGAGAGTGAGCGCCACAAGCCCAAATTGAGTGCCACCAGGATGAGTGAAAAGAAGAACTTAGTCCTATTTGCCACCAAAAGTGAGATAAGACGAGTGTGTGAGAACCCATCTCGTGTCCTACACTATGTCCTTTTATGCAAGGATGACTCACCAAAAACTAACACCTCTCACGCTCTACCTTTAGTGTTGTCTTCTCTTTTGCAGGAATTTCAAGATGTTTTCCCCGACGAGCTACCTCCGGGACTACCTCCACTACGAGGCATCGAGCACCGCATCGACCTCATCCCCGGAGCACCTCTTCCCAACAAAGCTCCCTACCACGTAAACCCCGAAGAAACCAAAGAAATATAAAGGCAAGTAAAGCACTTCATAGACCATGGACATGTGGGTGAAAGTTTGAGGCCCTGTGCCGTTTCGGTCATTCTTGTGCCAAAACGAGACTGTAGCTTTCGCATGTGCTCCGATTGTAGACCTATCAATGCTATCACCGTTCACTATAGGTATACCATTCCAAGCCTTGATGATATGCTTGATGAACTTAGTGGTGCCACTATATTATCCAAGATTGATCTTAAAAGTTCTTACTATCAAATCCGCATACAAGAGGGTGATGAATGGAAAACCGCTTTCAAAACCAAGTTTGGGTTGTATGAATGGTTAGTCATGCCTATGGGTCTATCGGAAGCACCGGGTACTTTTATGCGTCTTATGAATCATGTCTTTCGCCCTTACATTGGTGTGTTTATTGTGGTCTACTTCGATGATATCCTTGTTTATAGCAAATCTCTTAAAGATCATGTCACCCATGTTCGAACCGTTTTGCAAACTCTTCGAAAAGAGCGTCTCTATGCCAACATGGAAATGTGCCTTTTTGGCCTTGATAAGCTCATTTTCTTGGGTTTTGCTGTTTCCTCTAAGGGTGTTCATGTTGATGACTCTAAGATCAATGCTATTAAAACTTGGCCGCAACCAACCAACTTGCATCAAGTGTGTAGCTTCCTTGGTTTAGCGGGTTTCTACCGTAGATTTTCAAGGACTTTAGCACCATTGCTTCCCCTTTGCATGCTTTGAGCAAGAAAAACGCGCCTTTTGTTTGGGGACCATCCCAAGATACCGCTTTCAATGAGATTAAGAATCTTCTTACTCATGCTCCCGTGCTTGCATTACCCAACTTTCACAAACCCTTTGAGATTCATTGTGATGCTAGTGGTAATGGCATAGGAGGTGTGTTAACGCAAGAGAAGCGCCCCATAGCTTACTTTAGTGAGAAACTTTCCGGAGCGCAACTCAATTACCCCATCTATGACAAAGAGCTATAAGCATTAGGGCGAGTTTTGCACGAATGGGAACACTATCTTCGCCCTCATGAATTTATCATTCATACTGACCATGAAACGCTCAAGTATCTCAAGGGTCAAACCAAGTTGAACAAGCGTCATGCTAAATGGAGCGAATTCATCAAGTACATCAAAGGTAAGGAAAATATTGTGGCGGATGCCCTTTCCCACATATGCATGCTTGTTACTCAACTTGAATTGGATGCCATTGGCTTTGAGCACATAAAAGACTTGTATGAGCATGATCCTACTTTTGCTACTCCTTATGCCAAATGTTTGACGCATACCTCTTGGGAACGCTATTACATCAAAGATGGATATCTCATGAGAGCTAACAAACTTTGCATCCCCGAGTCTTCTATTTGTTTGTTCCCTTTGTAGGAATCTCATGGAGGAGGACTAATGGGACATTTTGGACGCGCCAAGACTTTCGCTACGCTCTCCAAGAACTACTATTGGCCCAAGATGTTTCGCGACGTCAACCGCTTCACAAACCGATGCTCTACATGTCGCAAAGCTAAGTCTAAAGCTCAATCACATGGCCTTTACGTGCCTCTCCCAATTCCATATCAACCATGGGAAGACATTAGCATGGATTTGTACTTGGATTACCTAGGACTAGAAATGGAAAGGATTCGGTATTTGTCATTGTGGACGGATTTTCTCAGATGGCACATTTAATTCCTGGCAACAAGATAGATGATGCTTCACATGTTGTCAATCTCTTTTGTAGGGAAATATTGCCTGTACATGGAGTTCCAAAGACGATCGTCTCGGACCGCGACGTCAAGTTCCTAAGCTACTTTTGGAAGACCCTATGCGCCAAGCTCAAAATCAAGCTACTCTTCTCCACGGCGTATCATCCACAAACCGATGGCCAAACGGAGGTGACCAACCACACACTCTCCACTCTACTCCGCGTGCTCATCAAGAAGAACATCAAGGAGTGGGAGGAGTGTCTACCTATCACCGAGTTCGCCTACAACCGCGCAAGACACTCAACAACCGGCAAGTCCCCCTTCGAGGTCATCTATGGATTCAACCCATTCTCACCATTGGAAATTCTTCCTCTACCACTACAAGAGCGCATCAGTATCGAAGCAAGTGCATGTGTGAACCATCTCAAGAAGTTACATGAAGATACAAGGCACACCATCGAGCGCCAAGTACAACGACTTGCAACCAAGCTCAACATCAACAAGCAACCCATGGTATTCGACATTGGTGATCTTGTGTGGCTACCCGTTCGCAAATACCGCTTCCCCAATGAACGCAAGTCCAAGCTCCTACCTCGAGCGGATGGACCCTTCAAGGTGCTTGCGCGCTACAACAACAACGCTTACAAGATCGACCTCCCGCGCGACAAGTACAATGTGAGCGACATCTTCAATGTCAAGGACCTTTCGCCCTACCATGGTGATGAAGAAATTGATCCGAGGTCGGATCTTACCCAAGGGAGGGGAGATGATGCGGAGCATCCCAAGGTCATCCCCATGGACCTACCATCGTCTCACCAAGTGCCTAGTGGACCCATGACACGAGAATGTGCAAGAGCTCTCGAAACCGAGGTGACATCTCTCCTCTCACAAGTTCACTTTGATGCACATGAGACATGGCTACTACCTCAAATAGAGACATTATGCATACTCAGGTATCATGGAGTTAGCCATGAAGAAGCTAAGGAGCAAGGAGAATCAGAAGAGGAAGATGGACATGAAGAAGAAGAGGTTCGGAAGAAGCTACACGCTCCGGACGACCGACCCAAACCGGACATCCGACGATCTATAGGCTCCGGACGACCGACCATGACCGGACGTCCGACGATCTCCAGTCTCCGGACGTCCGAGCTTCTCCGGATGACCGACACACCCACACCCGAGCCGAAACTACGGATTCCGAAGCCCTCCGAATGACCGACGCCCGGACGACCCACCCGACCGGACGTCCGATCGAAGCACACATGAGCCGAATCTATGGACGTCCGACGAGCACCGGACGTCCGGACCCTCATGAGCCTCCGGACGACCGATGACTCCCGGATGTCCGACGCTTGTGTGCTGTTATTTGTTGGGCCGCAGCCCGTGTACCCCTTCTCCCCACCTAGACTATATATACTCTTCTCCTACCTACGCTTTAAGGTTAGCAAAGGATTAGCTCATATTTTGTGTGAGAGCTTTGCTCATCCCCTTGGTTTCCTTCTCCTAGGAGATAGCGCCTCCTCGGAGAACATACCCCAAGAAGATTCAAGACCCCTTTAGGGAAGAACCTCAAGACCTCCTCACGGAGAAGACCGGTTACCTTTGTATCATCCCTAGTTGACCGTGGATCGTGAGACCCCTTATATACTCGAGGATCTAGCATATATGTGACTATTTCTTGTTGGTTTAGTGTTTCTCTCGTGTTTCCCCTTGTGTTTCCCCTCGTAATTTCCCTTTTGTTCTTCATGTTCATCGTGGGATCTGCTCCTCTCATGAAATATCGGCCCCTGGGGTTCCTACCCTACATCAAAACGGAGTCCAATTGATGTACCCTACATCATGTTTCTTTACTTGGAGCTATATTTTTATTCACCACATGATATGTGTTTTGCTTGGAGCGTCATTTTATTTTATTTTGTTTTTCTTTCTGTTTGAATAAAATACCAAGATCTGAAATTCTTAAATGTTAGAGAGTCTTCACATAGTTCCATAATTATTCGACTACTCATTGATCTTCACTTATATCTTTCGGCGTAGTTTGTCGTTTGCTCTAGTGCTTCACTTATATCTTCTTAGAGCATGGTGGTGGTTTTATTTTGAAGAAATAGATGAACTCTCATACTTCACTTATATTATTTTGAGAGTCTTTAGAACAACATGGTATTTCTTTGGTTATGAAATTAGTCCTAATATGATGGGCATCCAAGTTGGGTATAATAAAAACTTTCATATAAAGTCCATTGAATACTATGAGAAGTTTGATACTTGATGATTGTTTTGAGATATGAAGATGGTGATATTAGAGTCATGCTAGTTGAGTAATTGTGAATTTGAGAAATACTTGTGTTGAGGTTTGCAAGTCCTGTAGCATGCACGTATGGTAACCGTTGTGTGACAAATTTGAAACATGAGGTGTTCTTTGATTTTCTCCCTTATGAGTGGCGGTCAGGGACGTGCGATGGTCTTTTCCTACCAATCTATCCCCCTAGGAGCATGCGCGTAGTGCTTGGTTTTTGATGACTTGTAGATTTTTGCAATAAGTATGTGAGTTCTTTATGACTAATGTTAAGTCCATGGATTATACGCACTCTCACCCTTCCATCATTGCTAGCCTCTTCGGTACCGTGCATTGCCCTTTCGTACCTCGAGAGTTGGTGCAAACTTCGCTGGTGCATCCAAACCCCGTGATATGATACGCTCTATCACACATAAGCCTCTTTATATATTCCTCAAAACAGCCACCATACCTACCTATTATGGCATTTCCATAGCCATTCCGAGATATATTGCCATGCAACTTTCCACCATTCCATTTATTATGACACGCTTCATCATTGTCATATTGCCTTGCATGATCATGTAGTTGACATCGTATTTGTGGAAAGGCCACCATGCATAATTTATCATACATGTCACTCTCGATTCGTTGCCCATCCCGGTACACTGCGTTAGGCATGCATATATAGTCATATTTTGTTCTAGTATCGAGTTGTAATCTTTGAGTTGTAAATAAATAGAAGTGTGATGATTATCATTAATAGAGCATTGTACCAAAAAAAAAGAAAAAAGAAAGGCCAAATAAAAATGGAAAGGCCAAATAAAAAATAAAAAAGAAAGGCCAAATAAAAAAAGAAAAAATATATAAAATAAGAAGGGACAATGCTACTATCCTTTTTCCACACTTGTGCTTCAAAGTAGCAACATGATTTTCATTATAGAACTTGGCTTGTATATTCCAACAATGGGCTTCCTCAAATGCCCTAGGTCTTCGTGAGCGAGCAAGTTGGTTGCACACCCACTTAGTTTCTTTTGTTGAGCTTTCAAACATTTATAGCTCTAGTGCATCCGTTGCATGGAAATCCCTACTACTCGCATTGACATCAATTGATGGGCATTTCCATAGCCTATTGATTAGCCGCGTCAATGTGAGACTTTCTCTTTTTGTGTCTTCTCCACACAACCCCCATCATTATATTCTATTCCACCCATAGTGCTATGTCCATGGCTCACACTCATGTATTGCGTGAAAGTTGAAAAAGTTTGAGATTACTAAAGTATGAAACAATTGCTTGGCTTGTCATTGGGGTTGTGCATGATGAGAGCATTTTGTGTGACGAAAATGAAGCATATCCAAACTATATGATTTTGTAGGGATAAGCTTTCTTTGTCCATGTTATTTTGAGAAGACATAATTGCTTAGTTAGTATGCTTGAAGTATTATTTTTATGTAAATATTAAACTTTTGTCTTGAATCTTATGGATCTGAATATTCTTGCCACAATAAAGAAAATTACATTGATAAATATGTTAGGTAGCATTCCACATCAAAAATTCTGTTTTTATCATTTACCTACTCAAGGACGAGAAGGAATTAGGCTTGGGGATGCTTGATAAGTCTCCAACGTATCAATAATTTTTGATTCTTCCATGTTATTATATTATCCATCTAGGATGTTTTATATGCATTTATATTCTATTTTACATGATTTTTGGGACTAACCTATTAACCTAGAGCCCAGTGCCAGTTTCTGTTTTTTTCCTTGTTTTTGAGTTTTACAGAAATGGAATACCAAACGGAGTCCAATTGACGTGCCAATTTTTGATGATTTTTATGGACCAAAAGAAGCCCCCAGAGTAAAATAGTTGGGCCGGAAGAGTCCCGAGCCGTCCAAGAGATAGGAAGGCGAACCCAGGGGGTAGGGCGCACCCTCCACCCTCGTGGATGACTCGGGCACCTCCCTGACTTGTTCTCGACACCAAAAATTCCTATAAGTACTAAAACCTCCAGAAAATAACCTAGATCGGGAGTTCCATCGCCACAAGCCTCTTAGCCACCGAAAACCAATCTAGACCCGTTCCGGCACCCTGCTGGAGGGGGGGTCCCTCTTCGGTGGCCATCTTCATCATCTCGGCGCTCTCCATGACGAGGAGGGAGTAGTTCACCCTCGGGGCTGAGGGTATGTACCAGTAGCTATGTGTTTGATCTCTCTCTCTCTCTCGTGTTCTTGATTTGGCACAATCTTCATGTATCGCGAGCTTTTCTATTATAGTTGGATCTTATGATGTTTCTTCCCCTCTACTCTCTTGTAATGGATTGAGTTTTCCCTTTGAAGTTATCTTATCGGATTGTGTCTTTAAGGATTTGAGAACACTTGATGTATGTCTTGCATGTGCTTATCTGTGGTGACAATGGGATATCACGTGATCCACTTGATGTATGTTTTGGTGATCAACTTGCGAGTTCTGTGACCTCGTGAACTTATGCATAGGGGTTGGCACACGTTTTCGTCTTGACTCTCCGGTAGAAACTTTGGGGCACTCTTTGAAGTTCTTTGTGTTGGTTGAATAGATGAATGTGAGAATGTGTGATGCATATCATATAATCGTACCCACGGATACTTGAGGTGACATTGGAGTATCTAGGTGACATTAGAGTTTTGGTTGATTTATGTCTTAAGGTGTTATTCTAGTACAAACTCTTAAATAGATCGATCAGAAAAAATAAATTTGAGGTGGTTTCGTACCCTACAATAATCTCTTCGTTTGTTCTCTGCTATTAGTGACTTTGGAGTGACTCTTTGTTGCATGCTGAGGGATAGTTATATGATCCAATTATGTTATTATTGTTGAGAGAACTTGCACTAGTGAAAGTATGAACCCTAGGCCATGTTTCCTAGCATTGCAATAGCGTTTACGCTCACTTTTACCACTTGCTACCTTGCTGTCTTTATATTTTTAGATTACAAAAACCTATGTCTACCATCCATATTGCACTTGTATCACCATCTCTTCACTGAACTAGTGCACCTATACAATTTACCATTGTATTCGGTGTGTTGGGGACACAAGAGACTCTTTGTTATTTGGTTGCAGGGTTGTTTGAGAGAGACCATATTCATCCTACGCCTCCCACGGATTGATAAACCTTAGGTCATCCACATGAGGGAAATTTGCTACTGTCCTACAAACCTCTGCACTTGGAGGCCCAACAACGTCTACAAGAAGAAGGTTGTGTAGTAGACATCAACCGGCAAGTGAACGAAGAAGACATGGAACAAGTCTTTTGTGATGAAGATTCAAGTCCCGCTCTTGTTGTCTCCAAGGTCTTGACTCTTCAACATCAACAAGAAGAAGACCAAAGATGCCACATATTCCACACTAAGACCGGCATCAATGGAAGATCCGTCAAGGTCATCATCAATGGAGGGAGTTGTCATAACCTCGCAAGTGAAGAACTTTGCGCCAATTGCCCAAGACGAAGCATCCCCATCCATACAAAGTTCAATGGCTTAGCGACTCCGGCACTATCCAAGTCGAGCATCAAGTACAAGTCTCCTTCAAAATTGGTGCCTACGAAGACACTTTGGAGTGTGATATCGTTCCAATGACCATTTGCCACCTTCTTCCTGGACGCCCATGGCAATATGATAGAGGTGTCATCCACAACGGCCAAACAAACCACTATATCTTCAAGATGAAAGGAAGGGACTACGTACTTCGCCCTACGTCTCCAAGCCAAGTGATCACCGACAAGCAAGCCACCCATCGTGGAGAGAATAGTGAGAGAGCGAGCCACCAAAAAGAGAGTGAGCGCCACAAGCCCAAATCGAGTGCCTCCATGATGAGCGACAAGAAGAACCTAGTTCTATTTGCTGCCAAAAGTGAGATACGAGGAGTGTGTGAGAACCCATCTAGTGCCCAACACTATGTCCTTTTGTGCAAGGACGACGCACCAAACTCTAACACCTCTCACGCTCTACCTTTAGTGTTGTCTTCTCTTTTGCAGGAATTCCAAGATGTTTTTCCCATCAAGCTACCTTCGGGACTACCTCCACTATGAGGCATCGAGCACCGCATCGACCTCATCCCCAGAGCACCTCTTCCAAACAAAGCTCTATACCGCGTCAACCCCGATGAAACCAAAGAAATACAAAGGCAAGTAAAGCATCTCTTAGGCCATGGACATGTGCGCGGAAGTTTGAGTCCTTGTGCCGTTCCGGTCATTCTTGTGCCAAAACAAGAGGGTAGCTTTCTCATGTGCTCTGATTGTAGACCTATCGATGCTATCACCGTTCGCTATAGGTATCCCATTCCACCCCTTGATGATATGCTTGATGAACTTAGTGGTGCCACTATATTTTCTAAAATTGATCTTAAAAGTGGTTACTATCAAATCCGCATACAAGAGGCGATGAATGGTAAACCGCTTTGAAAACAAATTTTGGTTTGTATGAGTGGTTAGTCATGCCTATGGGTTTATCGGAAGCACCGGGTACTTTCATGCGTCTTATGAATCATGTCTTTCGCCCTTACATTGGTGACTTTGTTGTGGTCTACTTCGATGATATCCTTGTTTATAGCAAATCTCTTAAAGATCATGTCACCCATGTTCGAACCGTTTTGCAAACTCTTCGAAAAGAGCATCTCTATGCTAACATGGAAAAGTGCCTTTTTGGCGTTGATAAGCTCGTTTTCTTGGTTTTTTGTTGTTTCCTCTAAGGGTGTTTATGTTGATGATTCTAAGATCAAGGTTATCAAAACTTGGCCACAACCAACCAACTTGCATCAAGTGCGTAGCATCCTTGGTTTAGCCGGTTTCTACCGTTGATTTGTGAAGGACCTTAGCACCATTGCTTCACCTTTACATGCTTTGAGCAAGAAAAATACGCCTTTTGTTTGGGGACCATCCCAAGATACCGCATTCGATGAGCTTAAGAATTTGCTCACTCATGCTCCCGTGCTTGCATTACCCAACTTTGACAAACCCTTTGAGATCCATTGCGATGCTAGTGGTAATGGCATAGGAGGTGTGTTAACGTAAGAGAAGCGCCCCATAGCTTACCTTAGTGAGAAACTTTTCGGAGTGCAACTCAATTAACCCATCTATGACAAAGAGCTATATGCTTTAGTGCGAGTTTTGCATGAATGGGAACACTATCTTCGCCCTCATGAATTCATCATTCATACCGATCATGAAACACTCAAGTACCTTAAGGGTCAAACCAAGTTCAAAAAGCATCATGCTAACTGGAGTGAATTCATTGAGTCTTTTCCTTATGTCATCAAGTACATAAAAGGAAAGGAAAATGTTGTGGCGGACGCTCTTTCCCGCATATGCATGCTTGTTACTCAAATTGAATTGGATGTCATTGGCTTTGAGCACATAAAAGACTTGTATGAGCATGATCCTACTTTTGCTACTCCATATGCCAAATGTTTGACGCATACCTCTTGGTAATGCTATTACAGCAAAGATGGATATCTTATGAGAGCTAAAAAGCTTTGCATCCCCGAGTCTTCTCTTCGTTTGTTGCTTTTGCAGGAATCTCATGGAGGAGGACTAATGGGACATTTTGGACGCGGCAAGACTTCTGCTACGCTCTCCAAGAACTATTATTGCCCCAAGATGCTTCTCGATGTCAACCGCTTCACCTACCGATGCTCTACATGTCGCAAAGCTAATTCTAAAGCTCAATCGCATGGCCTTTACATACCTCTCCCTATTCCATATCAACCATGGGAAGATATTAGCATGGATTCTGTACTTGGATTGCCTAGGACTAGAAATGGAAAGGATTCAGTATTTGTCGTTGTGGACCGATTCTCTAAGATGGCACATTTCATTCCTTGTAACAAGATAGACGATGCTTCACATGTTGCCAATCTCTTTTGTAGGGAAATATTGCGTCTACATGGAGTGCCAAAGACGATCGTCTCGGACCGCAATGTCAAGTTCCTAAGCTACTTTTGGAAGACCCTATGCGCCAAGCTCGGAATCAAGCTACTCTTCTCCACGGTGTATCATCCAAAATCCGACGGCAAACGGAGGTGACCAACCACACACGCTCCGCTCTACTTCGCGTGCTCATCAAGAAGAACATCAAGGAGTGGAAGGAGTGTCTACCTATCGCCGAGTTTTCCTACAACCGGGCAGGACACTCAACAACCAGCAAGTCCCCCTTTGAGGTCGTCTACAGATTCAACACATTGTCACCATTGGACATTCTTCCTCTACAACTACAAGGGCGCATCAATATGGACGCAAGTGCACGTGTGAACCATCTCAAGAAGATGCATGAAGATACAAGGCACGCCATTGAGCGCCAAGTACAATGACTTGCGACCAAGCTCAACATCAACAAGCAACCCATGGTATTCGACATTGGTGATCTTGTGTGGCTACACCTTTGCAAAGACCGCTTCCCTAATGAACGCAAGTCGAAGCTTCTACCTCGGGCGGATGTACCATTCAAGGTGCTTACACGCTACAAAAACAACGCTGACAAGATCGACCTCCTGCACGACAAGTACAACATGAGCGACATCTTCAATGTCAAGGACCTCTCGCCCTTCCATGGTGATGAAGAATTTGATCCGAGGTCGGATCTTCCCCAAGGGAGGGGAGATATTGCAGCGCATCCCAAGGTCATCCCCATGGACCAACCATCGTCTCCTACGGCACCACTTGGACCAATGACAAGAGCCCGAGCGAAGGCTATCAAATATAAGGTGAACTCAGTCCTCTCCGAACTACCACTTTCTATGCATGAGAATTGGCTACTACCTCAAGCGGAAACCCTATGTGTGATCAGGTGCTTGGAGGAAAACCACGGACCAACTACACTCAACGGACAAGACGGTGAAGACACCAAGTTCAATGGACAAGAAGAAGAACTGCTCGAAGCTCCTAGGCTCCAGATGACCGGCATGCTATGAACGTCCGGCGACCTCTAGGATCCGAACGACCGGCACACCCACACCCGAGACGAATCTACGGATTTCCGGAGCCTTCCGGACGACCGACGCCCCGGACGTCCGACCCCGACCGGACGTCTGACCGAAGCCCACCCGAGCCGAATCTACGGACGCCCGACGAGCACCGGACGTCTGCACCCTCGCGAGCTTCCGGACGACCGGTGACTCCCGGACGTCCGACACCTATGTGTTGTTTACATGTTGGGCCGCAGCCCATGTACCCCTTCGCCCACCTATACTATATATACTCTTCTCCTACCTATGTTTTAGGGTTAGCATTGGTTTAGCTCATACTTGAGATAGAGCTTTGCGCATCCACATCAGATCTACTCCACGAGAGAGACCGCGGCCCCTCTTCGGAGAAGATCCCTTTGGATTCAAGACCTCCTTTGCGGAGAAGACCATCAAGACCTCCTCACAGAGAAGACTCGTTACCTTTGAATCGTTCTTAGTTGACCCTGGATCATGTGATCTGTTATGTACTCGAGGATCTAGCATATGTGTGACTATTTCTTGTTGGTTTAGTGATTCTCTCATGTTTCCCCTTGTGTTCCCCCCTCGTGTTTTCCCTCGTGTTCTTCGCGGGATCCGCTACTTTCATGAAAGATCGGCCCCTAGGGTTCCTACCCTACATCAGTTTAGTAGTAACTTGATCCGAAGTTTCATGATCATCATCATTAGTGATGCGGAGCATCCCACGTTCATCCCCATGTACACTCCGACTACTCTCCAATCCCTAAGGATACATAAGACGAGACCTCAACTATACGCCATTGGACACAAGGTGAACTCACTCCTCTCTGAATCGTCACTTTCCACATGTGAGACATGGTTACTACCTCAAACATGTCTGCTATGCATGACCAAGAACCAAGAGGAAGCCCATGGACAAGAAGGCGAGGACACCAAGCGCGAGGAACAAGAAGAAGAGCGGCGGAAGAAGCTCCAGCCACCGGACGACTGGTCGGGACCGGATGTCCGACGCCTGAAGACCCACCGAACGACCGTCCCGGACCGGACGACCGGCGATCCCGCACCCGAGCCAAACGAGCAGATGACCGGCCTCCACCGGATGACCGGCGCCTGAAGCACAACCAACACCAACTACAACACCTCCCAGCGAGCGGACGTCCGGCCCCCACCGGACGACCGATAATATTAACGGAAGTCCGAGGACACCGGATGTCCGGTGCCTCTTCACAAAACATCTTCAGCGGATGTCCGACGACTGGCGGACTACCGGTCCCTCCTGAGCTACCGGACACCGGTACCCACCGGACGACCAGTACCTGCTTGTGTGCAGTCGGGCCTTTGGCCTTGTATCCTTCTCCCGCTTTCCCCTTCGTGGCTCTAGACTATATATACTCCTCCACCTCCTCCTAGTTAGGGTTAGCATTGGTTTAGCTCATATTAGAGATAGGGTATTGCTCATCCACATCGGATCTACTCCACGAGAGAGACCGTGACCCCTATACGGAGAAGATCCACATTGGATTCAAGACCTCCTCACGGAGAAGAACATCAAGACCTCCTCACGAAGAAGATCGGTTACCTTTTGTATCGTCCGTTGTTGACTCTAGATCTTGTATCTTCCTTTATGTTCATGGATCTAGCGCATGTGTGATCATTCTTGTTAGTTTGAGTGTTGTCTTGTGTTCCCCTCGTGTTTTCCCTCCTCGTGTTCTTCGTGTTCTTCACGGGATCCGCTCCATTCGTGGAAGATCGACCATATAGGGTTCCTACCCTACATCATCTTGGTATCAGAGCCACGTTGATCATGATTTCGGAGCCTGCCCTCGTTGTTTTCTAGCCTAATTTTGTTGTGTTCTTCCCCAATTTCGAAAATCCCCACCAAAAATAGCCCCCAATTTTTTTTGATTTGTTGGTTTGACGAAGTTTTGTTGGATTTGATCCATAGATTTGCTTGGTTTCAAGTCGATCTAGCATCTCCCCAAGTTTCCCCATCTTTCATCCACGCAATCCCCTCTATTTTGATCCCAAAATCACCAAATTCCACCCAAAATCGCGTCCCGAAACTCGCATCTCGCGTTGACGCAGACCCACCGTACGACCGTCATTTTACCGGACGTCCGGACACCCAGGAAGCACCGGACGACCGGAACCCCTAACCCGAGCTGAAATTAGCGGATTTCCGACCCGACCGGACATCCGGCGACCGGATATCCGTCCATTTCCGGACGTCCGCTACCTGTAAAAAACTGACTTCGCTGAAATTTTGTTTCGGCCATAACTAATTCATCCAAACTCCGATTTTGATGTTATTTAGCTGGTTTTGAAGCTCTTGGCATCCCCCTTCCCACAAAAATACCACCAACATCTTTTGACTCCATCAGATTTTGTGAATTTTGGAATCTTTGCCTAGGGCTTCCACCACATCATCTGCTACACCACCACCGACTTCCGCACCCTAACCATATTTATTCCCCGTTGCATTAGTGGTTGCTTGAGGAGTGATTTGAGTCTCTTAAGGTGTCTAGGCTACTTAGGAATGGTTGCTTCTTCATCAACCACCACCACCACCACGATAACTTCCGCATAGTTTTGCCAACCTCCCACTCCCGCCACCCTAACTTAACCCAATTTTGTTTGTGTTGTGAGTTGTGTCTCCTAAGGTGTTTCGACTACTTAGGGACCATGCTTCCAACTCCGACACTGTTTATAGTCCACCACCTTAACCTCCACTTCCGCATTGCCTACTCGCATAACCCATCATTGCATTTCCGCAATCCCATTGAGCTTCTGCAACCTCCACCGCATTCCCGCTACCACCATTTTGACATTTGAGATTTTGAGTTCGCGGTTTTTACGTTTCCTAAGGTGTTTCGGCTACTTAGGGACGAGTCTCCATCATCTTGGTATGTCCATCAAAATCACCGCCACTTATCATCGACATGGATGGTAACCTCCATATCATCTTGGTATCATGGTATCCCTCCATTGTATATTCCCTTGCCATTGCATTGATAACCCCTAGCCCAGTTTGCGTCACTTGCCTATCGAGACTAGCCTTTGAGTATTGCCGGCAACGTTACTTGTGCACATTAGTGATCATCAAGCTACACCTCCTATTGCATACATACCGTATCATATTGGTATCATATCATCCCTTGTGCCACAAGTTTGCTCCCGTATATACCCAATTGCTATCTTGGTTTGTGCATTTCCCATTGTGGCCATATACAAAAAAGAATAAGCTTTTAAGCAAAAGAGAAAGAGCAAAAAAGCTTGTAAGCAATAGCCATAGCATCATACCTCATTGCATATAAGATCATCTTGGATCACCTTGTGTGAAACAGCGGGAACCATATATATATATATATATATATATATATATATATATATATATATATATATATATATATATATATATATATATATAGCATATTTGGGATAGAAAGTCGATACATTTTGCATCTTATTGGTTGTGCACAAGTGTCATATCCGCCTATAGAGCAATCGTGCTAGTGTCTCTCTTGAGTTGTGCAACACGAGCGTTTTCCATGGATTCCACATTTTGTGCTCATCCTTGTTGCACGACCCCATTTATCTATCCGTGTGTGCATTTCCATGTTCCATTCATTGCTATTGGTCTACTTGTTTCACTTGCGAATTTGTGAATCTCTTTCAACATTGTTGACTCTTGCTAACATTTTGCATGAAATTGTTTGTCCCACTATCCTCACCGAGCTCCACCATAAGCCTTATTTGTGTAGGTGTGAGAAACCGACAAGAATTGGTACCAATTGTGCTATTTCCTTTTTACATCATTGAGTGATCATTGATCCATCTTCAACATTGGTCAAGGTACATTTGGTATAAGTTCTTCTCTTTCTCCCACTCATATTTTCTCGGGTCTTGTGATGGATAGGCAAGGCATTTCATCTCCGGTCTTCACAACAACGATGACGTGAACAACTACATCACCAAAGCATCTATCTACGATCTACAACGACAAATGCAAGGCGCACAATCAAGATTGCGAGAGCGCATCGAGAACCTCTCCATCGACATTCGTCACTCGAAGCAAGGAAAAGGGACTACATCGACAACGAGCTTTCCACGCACAAGGAGGAGCAAGATGCAAGGATGGATGAGATTCAGACTTTGTTGGCCAAACTTTCTTCCTCTTCATCATCCTCAAGACGGCGGCGAGCAAGTCAATCATCTTCGGAGCACCCAAGCGACGCAAGCGCAAGTCGTCCATGTCCACATCTCCATGGCGACCACCATCACATTCGTGATCCACCTCGTCATGAAGGGACAGTCACCTCCAAGCAACATGTGCACGACGACGACGAACGACATCTACTATGAGCTCAAGTGCGACAACGCCAACATCATTATGAAGATGCTCACCAAGCGCAAAAGCAAAAGTCCCAATAAGCCCTACTTCACGCCAAGTACAAACATCATGAGCACAAGAGAAGACCGCGAGACAAGCACCACCAAGACGGAGCTACATCTACACCAACCACTTCCGCATCTTCACCAAGTGTTCCTGAGGCATCTACGCCTTCGGATGTACGACATCTTAGCCTACTTCCCATGAGTTCGCCTACATCGACATCATCAAGTACAAGGCGACCACCTACAAGTGAGGGCGACACTTCCATCTTCGGAAGCACCTCAAGGAAGATGGCCGACCATGGGAAATTCCCTTCGATCATGGAGACGAGCTATGAGGTGCCACATCATATGGGCCTCCAACAACAAGACGGCGACCAGACAGTCGAGCTAGGGCCATCCCCTTCGACCACGGCGATGAGCGCGAACCTCTTCAACAACATGAAGACGACGCCCATATTGGACTCATACTCCGAGTCAAGCTACGAGACCGCACATGAGACCTTATCTTTGGTCTTAGAGGAGAGTGATGATGTGCCATCTTCGGCCATCATCCATGGCTACGACTACGACATGATTGAGCATGGAGACATTTGCACCAACATCTCTCCGACACCAACATGTGACAAGATGCACCAATTCCCATGTGAGGAGAGCCACCCCACCATGAGTGATATGAGTGACTCCACCATTTGTGACATTGAGTGCATTTCCTATGAGAGGATGGGTGTGACCACCACTAGCCCCACACTTGAGAGCATCCAAGAGGGAGTGAGTGAGCCACCACACTTAGTGAGCGAGGTAGTTGACATGGCACGTGAGGCCACTATGCTTTCTAACAACTTAACCTCTACTTCGAGTGTGTTTTCTTTGGTGCTAGGCCACCTACATGACGACACGCCTATCCTCGATGAGTCCATACCTCCAATGGAGACAATGATGGTCATGGTGGAATAAGATGCACCCCCCACATGGTTCCATCAAGATGAAGATGACCACAACTTGGTCTTCGACACCTCACTTACAACACATGAGCGACGCTCTAAAGGTAACATAGGTGATGGTGCTTCAATTGTCCCACTAGTGGATTATCTCACCAATGATTGCTTGCATGATGTTGATCCACCTATATTCCCATGCTTCATGCTAGTGTGAATTCTTCATGTCATGACTTACCTATTTATGATAAATATGATGATGAGCATGTTGATTTGCCTAGTTGTGATGCTATGCTCCATAGGATATCTTGTGAAAATTCTTTTGGTCACATCATGTTTGACAATCCATTAACCTTGTCATATGCTATGAGTGAGATCTCCCATATTGCATCATTTCAATCTCAACATAGTAACTATGCATGCCCCATTACAATAAATCCCATTTGCACTTATGGCATAGATGAGAGATGATGGTCATTGGCTTTTGTTTTTCATGTGATGACATTGCCATGCTTCCTTTACATGATTTGCGCAATTCATCTACTATGCCATGCCATGATCACAATGTTCCAACTATGCATTGTTTTGGATGTTGTCAATATTCTCCATTCAATGTTTCCACTAATGATCATGAGGAGACCCCCATAGTTTCCTCATACATATTAGGAGATTTTGATGCATTCCATACATTGCATGATTCTCATAATTTCTTGCACCATATGCATTCTATGAATAACAATGCTCTACATATTTCTTGTGATGCATTACACAATTTGAGCCTCCATTATGCTATTCATAACAACAAACCTATCATGATGGACGACATGTTTCTATATCACACATCTCATTTATTCGAGCATTGGATATTTTGTGCTAACCAACACAAGCACATACGCATCATGATGGATGATGTGTACATCTACCACACACACTCAATTTTCCCTTTGTCTTTGTTTTGTGTAGGTACTCACGTATACTCGTCAACCTCTCAATCCCAAGAGTTGATGAAACGAGCTGTTGAGAGCAAAGATAACTTGGGATCCCGTGGATTGTCCTTCCCACCATTCCCTTTGCGCTACGACTTCGCGCATTCCTTTTACTTGGCTCTCACACGGCTTTGGGCTATTTACCATTATATCGTGTTCACTTTGCATGTTATGCCTATTTCTATGTCTTTGCCATGCAATTGTGACCCTTGCTTACATTTACGCATGATTCACCATTTTACTACTCATATGTGTATTTGCATGCTTGGTGGAGATCCTTGTTGCTATTGCCATGTTTATCATGTGCCTCATGCTATTGATGCTATTTTGCTCATATCCTCCTTTCATGCTTGTGATATGTCTTGTGCATTATTCATGCCCACCATTTGCACACACGACATGATTGCCATGATTCCTTCTAGTACATTACATCTTCGCACTACTAGCTTGCTTGCCTTGATTCACATGATTGCTTGCTTTGTCGCATCACCCATGTTCCATTCTTACTTGCTTTCTTGGGTTGATGACGTATATGTTCATGCCTCTCACATGATATATTTTGTTCATTGTCGCTTGCCTCCAATTGTTGCATCTATGCTTATTGATCGTGGAGACTTGGACACTTTACTTGTGATGCATGCTTGCTTGATTGAGCCTATTGTATTTGGTTGTTCTTGCATCATCATATGCCTCCATACTATGAAATGCTCCCTTGTACTTTCTTATGATGAGCATGATGCATCCACTTGTTGGGTATTTTACCACACGAATGATAGGTTTTGCATCTCCGCTAACCTCATTTGTTTTTCTGAGTGTTTGTCATGTTCTTTCATGTTGAAGGATTCACAAGGCGATACCGTCATGACACAATTTGGTCATGTGAAGGCATACACGATGTGCAACACCAACATTTGCGAGAATCTCCTAAAGGTGAACTCCTTCCCTTTGAGCCATCCTCAAATATGCATATTGGATGGGTCACTCTTTCATTGTTGTTTCCTTCTTGTTGTCTACATGGTACATCTCGCGAATGGAGGAGCGACATTAAAGATTGACTCTATGGACCTTCACATTGAGGAGCGCTCGTACTTATTGGAAGCACCTTCGAACCTCCACTCATGCCACGACATCGAGCATTGGTATACCAACACCTCCATATTTGTTGATTATGCTCTTAAATTTCATGCTCATTGGATATCTCACACGCATGACAAATTTGCATCTTATGCATGGATTGACTCATATTATGATTGCCTTGTTGCATCTTGTATTCCCACGTCATCCATGATATATGAGCTTGTGCATTTCCTTAGCAAATTTGTTGTGATCTTTCTTGATGGCATATTCATACATCATGATCATATTTCCCATCATCAATTGCATGATCACATACTCATCTTGAGCATCCATGGCCATATTCATGCTATTGATAAACCGTCTCTCTATGACATCATTTTGCACCATGGTTGCATTGATCATATTCACAACACATTTGTGTGCGCAATGAATGCTTTTGCTCCCATGAATGCTTTACATACCATTCCATCTCTTTTGGATAAGCTTCATGCACCTTGTCATGATCAATCTTGTTGCACAGAATCATTCTTACATGATGGACGCTTTGTGTGCTCTAACAATTTTATTTCCGATTGTCGTTTGTGTTTGCTCTTTTTGCATGTATACCACTCCGGTGACACCTTCGAGTACTTGGATTGCGCCATGTTTTCAACTCCGTCCAACTACAAGTTCATCCACAACAACTGTTTCCATGGTGACGAGGATCACGATTCGAGGTCGGATCTTTCCCAAGGGGGGAGGGATGATGCGGAGCATCCCACGTTCATCCCCATGTACACTCTGACTACTCTCAAAGCCCCAAGGATACATAAGACGAGACCTCAAGTATACGCCATTGGACACAAGGTGAACTCGCTCCTCTCTGAATCATCACTTTCCACATGTGAGACATGGTTACTACCTCAAACATGTCTGCTATGCATGACCAGGAATCAAGAGGAAGCCTGATAGAGGCGAGGATCCCGATCTTTCGATGAGATGATAACTATCGATTTGGTGGAGACGACTTTGACGATCCGACTACAAACGTGCACGACGTTGCGCCTTAGCAATCGCTAAACCAATCTCCTGAGGTTACTGACAATGCCGGAAGCACGGTCAGCCTGACCACGAAGGTCTATTCCTGCAAGCAATTAAAGAACGAGCAAGAATATGAGAAAGCAATCTGAATATTGCAAATATATATGAGGTATTGATAATGGTGGGGATTCGTAAGCGGTCTTGGTCTGGTCGTTGGACACAAACAAAGTACACGAAGTTGCAATGGCTAACTTTTAACTAAACAAATCCCAAGGAAAAAGCTACTAGATGGATCTACTTATATAGGAGGAAGGGGTGGCGGCCAAGGAGGTGGGAGGACGTCCCAAGGCAGCCTAAAACTAAATCTAGGTCGTACAAGGCCAATGGGCCCAAGTGGAGGTGATGTAACACCTTTGGACTTGTAGTTTGACTCAGATTCTGCTGCAGCATCAGATTGTTTCGTCCACAACTCAACGCTCCGGACGAATTTGAAGGTGATCCCACTTGGGTTGGAAAGTGCACGAAATCTAGTTTCCAACAAAAAAAGAATCACCCAATTCGGAGTCCGTATGAAAAACTTGTGTGCGTTTTGAGTCAGGTATGTCTGTGCAGTCCGAATCTGAATCCAGAACGTGAGAGACTTGGACTCTATCTTCTCTTGGGCCAAAAGTGACGTGAGAGAACTTTTTGGACAGCAAATAAACATCTCTTTCTTCCTTATCTTCATATGTGGATTGTACAAATGTCCCATACACCTGCAATTAGACAAAACACAAAAGTGTGTGAAGTATTTTTGTTCTGGATAACACAAATAGATTATTGAATAGTTTGCACTAGAAATCACCTGACAAATATGCATATATGCAATATTTTTGGTCATATCCAAGGTAGTCATGTCCTCATCATCCTCCCCTTCTTGAAAATAAAGCCGTCCTCGGCGTTGCTTAATCTGAAATGTGGCTAACAAAAGAGACAAGGTGTACATGTTGTATATGTATATGTCATCCATTTTTACTTCCCTTAATTTTTGCATATATGACACATGAATAGATGAGTAACTTGCATAGTTCATAAAATCTAAAGCCAAAAAATTAGCACAAGAAGTAGAAGGAATGAAAATATTGCAACTCAGTTTGCACATATAAGTGAAGCTCTTATTCATTTCAAAAGATTGACAATGTTCATCATTAAACCATCCCAACATTGGTGAATAAACCTTACTTGCATCAAATTTACATGCTACAACATGCTTAAATAAGCAAACATGCAATAAGTCATTCAACACAGAATCATCACCAAGATTAGAGGTCATATCAAAATGATTAAACATTGGTTCTTTTGCATCAATAGTTAATTCAATGGGTGCACTCAAAATTGTTGGTATTTCAGTTGTTTGATCACATGGCAAAGTCAAATTATCAACGTAGTCCTCTAAAATAGGTGGTGTGATCAAAGTAGTGGGTAGCTCATCAGATGGTGCATTCAAATTGACAAAGCATTCATCATTCTCATGTAGAGATGGAAGATCAGTACCTTTGTCATTACCTCTTATGATCAACTCAGATGATGTAGCCACTCTCGGGGGCGATGTGTCACATGGTGGAGGTGATGTAGTCCTGACAACAACGGATGTGGTTGTCATAGTATGCCTAGTAGTTGAAGGAACAATCATATCAACTCTTGGAATGTGCATCGTGCGCTTGTTCTCCTCGTGGCCAACACATCGTTTTATTTCCTGTTCAGCTTTGCAAGCAAGATGAAACAAATGGTCCATAGGATAACACTCTTCATGAATTAGTATCTCTTGAATATCATGGTTTAATCCTCCCCAAAATCTATCCATAAAATCATCTTCACTTTCTTCTAAAGAGGAATGCAACAAGGTAGTTTGTAAATCATCATAATATTTTGTTACAGTTTCACTACCTTGTTTTAAGTGTTGCAACTTCTTAATCATGTCACGAGTATAATAAGCAGGGACGAAAGTATGTCGCATGGCAAGTTTCAAATCATCCCAAGTAGTAGGTATATAATCAGGGTGTAACCGACAATATTCACTCCATCAAACCAAAGCATAACCAGTGAAAGAACCAACCGCAACCTTAACCTTTTTATGTTCATCGAAATTATGGGAAGCAAATATATTTTTTATGTCGAACTCCCATTCAATATATAAAGCAGGTTTAAAACGGCCATTAAATGGTGGTATAGATACATTAACCTGATCATGTGCATTTGGATGTTTGTGCACCTCTCGTGACGGTTGTGGTATTTGCAAAGGTGGTGGCACGTCTCCCGCGATCGACAAAGCCCATGAATTGACTCTGGATCCTGTCATGATTAGTAGAACAAGAAACAAAACCCAAAAATATTGTTCCTATAACTACTAGGATGTGGTGGTAAAACGCTCACAGTAAAGCAAATATCAATGTCTTACAAATTCTTACCATGCAGCAGGCGGTGATCGGCAACCAGCGGTGTCAAGTAACTCCGAATATTAAGTAAAGCGATTGCCAGGGGAGCGTACGTATACACGGTGTAGAAATATGTGGAGCTGGGTTGGCTATATATGGTAGCAAAAGATTAGCAATAATCAATTCAAAGATGCAATGTTGAATAAACGCTCAACGACGGTACTGTGCTGGTCCTAGGCTAGACCGTACTAGAGACGCGAGCCTAAAACACTAATGAGGTCACGGTGTAGCACAACTAGCATCAATGAAGGATACTAAGTAGCTCTTGACAGCAAGATATAAGTGAATATCACAACGGCAGTGAAGATAATGATGAAAAACAACTGCCAAGCAGGATATACAACAACTCTCTCTCCAAATTTCCTCTTGAAAAGTTTAAGACAATTTTCTGATAAATTTTTTCAAAGAATGCTATTAACTCAAGCTTTCCAATGCAAAAAGAATCACTCAATTCCGAGTTGATATGAGGAGTCAAAGAATTCTAAAACTGGCCTGAAAAATTGGAACAAGCTGTGTTCATGAACTTCGGAGGGCAAAAAGACCTATTTAGAAGCCGATTTTGAGGTGCCAAATATTGAACTAGCTTCTGCAACTATTTAGATGCGGCTCGTTGCTAGCTTCAATTTGAGTACTCACGGAGCCAAAACGGACTTCGTATGAGGAAGATACACCTGTTTTACTGAACAGTGCGCAAAACAGATTCCAATCCGAATTCAGGTACGGGATTGATTCTAGATAGATCCAATTTTTTTTTCTTCTCTCTTTTTTTTTCTCACCTTTTTTTTTTCTTTTTCTTCTCTCTCTTTTTCTTTTTTTTTCTTTCCTTTTTTCTCTTTTTTTCGCTATCTTTTTTTTTCTTTCCTTTTTTCTCTTTTTTTTCTCTATCTTTTTTTTTCTTTCCAAGACAAACTAGATAAGATGCAGATTGGATCAGGCGAAGATGTGAATGACCTCAACTATGATTATGACAACGAACAGTGCGTAGCACGTGGTGGAAATTAATAGATGGGATGGTGGACAGCGGAAGGGATAATGATGCAGCGGCGTCGTGACTAATGTGAACAGAACTCGAAACTCTAAAGGAACTAGACGCTAAGACCAGCAACTGACACGACGATGCAACCGATAATTCAACTATGCAAGCAATGAATAGAAAATTGCAAAGGCTCAGACTAGCTTGGATAAAGGATGAACAGATCTAACTTTTTTTGTGTGGCTTTTTCTTGGACAATAGGTAAGAAAATAAATCTAATCTAGGAAAACTGGAAATTCTCACCGAGCAACCTGAAAACTGATACCACTTGATAGAGGCGGGGTGTCCCGATCTTTCGATGAGATGATAACTATCGATTTGGTGGAGACGACTTTGACGATCCGACTACAAACGTGCACGACGTTGCGCCTTAGCAATCGCTAAACCAATCTCCTGAGGTTACTGACAATGCCGGAAGCACGGTCAGCCTGACCACGAAGGTCTATTCCTGCAAGCAATTGAAGAACGAGCAAGAATATGAGAAAGCAATCTGAATATTGCAAATATATATGAGGTATTGATAATGGTGGGGATTCGTAAGCGGTCTTGGTCTGGTCGTTGGACACAAACAAAGTACACGAAGTTGCAATGGCTAACTTTTAACTAAACAAATCCCAAGGAAAAAGCTACTAGATGGATCTACTTATATAGGAGGAAGGGGTGGCGGCCAAGGAGGTGGGAGGACGTCCCAAGGCAGCCTAAAACTAAATCTAGGTCGTACAAGGCCAATGGGCCCAAGTGGAGGTGATGTAACACCTTTGGACTTGTAGTTTGATTCAGATTCTGCTGCAGCATCAGATTGTTTCGTCCACAACTCAACGCTCCAGACGAATTTGAAGGTGATCCCACTTGGGTTGGAAAGTGCACGAAATCTAGTTTCCAACAAAAAAAGAATCACCCAATTCGGAGTCCGTATGAAAAACTTGTGTGCGTTTTGAGTCAGGTATGTCTGTGCAGTCCGAATCTGAATCCAGAACGTGAGAGACTTGGACTCTATCTTCTCTTGGGCCAAAAGTGACGTGAGAGAACTTTTTAGACAGCAAATAAACATCTCTTTCTTCCTTATCTTCATATGTGGATTGTACAAATGTCCCATACACCTGCAATTAGACAAAACACAAAAGTGTGTGAAGTATTTTTGTTCTGGATAACACAAATAGATTATTGAATAGTTTGCACTAGAAATCACCTGACAAATATGCATATATGCAATATTTTTGGTCATATCCAAGGTAAGCATGTCCTCATCAAAGCCCATGGACAAGAAGGCGAGGACACCAAGCGCGAGGAACAAGAATAAGATCGGCGGAAGAAGCTCCAGCCACCGGACGACTGGTCGGGACCGGACGTCCGACGCCTGAAGACCCACCGGACGACCGGCCTGGACCAGAGGGTCGGCGATCCCGCACCCGAGCCAAACAAGCGGACGTCCGGCCTACACCGGACGACCGGCGCCTGAAGCACAGCCAATGCGAACTACAACACCTCCCAGCAAGCGGACATCCGGCCCCACTGGACGACCGGTAATATTAATGGAATTCCGAGGACACCGGACGTCCGGTGCCTCTTCACAGAACATCTTCAGCGGATGTCCGATGACTAGCGGACGACCGGTCCCTCCCGAGCCACCGGACGACCGATACCTGCCTGTGTGCAGTTGGGCCTTTGGCCTTGTATCCTTCTCCCGCTTACCCCTTCGTGGCTCTAGACTATATATAATCCTCGACCTCCTCCTAGTTAGGGTTAGCATTGGTTTAGCTCATATTAGAGATAGGGCATTGCTCATCCACATCGGATTTACTCCACGAGAGAGACCGTGGCCCCTCTACGGAGAAGATCCACGTTGGATTCAAGACCTCCTCACGGAGAAGATCGGTTACCTCTTGTATCGTCCGTTGTTGACTTTGGATCTTGTATCTTCCTTTGTGTTCATGGATCTAGCGCATGTGTGATCATTATTGTTGGTTTGAGTGTTATCTTGTGTTCCCCTCGTGTTTTCCCTCCTCATGTTCTTCGTTTTCTTCGCGGGATCCGCTCCTTTCGTGAAAGACCAGCCACATAGGGTTCCTACCCTACATCAATTAGCTTCCTCACTAATTGGTGTAGGAATCACTAGAACTGATTTCTGTGATGAACTACTTTCCAATAAGGGAGCATGTACAATTACCACATCAAGTTCTACTTTCCTCCCACTCACTTCTTTCGAGTGAAACTCCTTCTCTAGAAAGGATCCATTCTTAGCAACGAATACATTGCCTTCAGATATGTTATAGAAGGTGAACCCAACAGTTTCCTTTTGGTATCCTATGAAGACACATTTCTCCGATCTGGGTTCGAGCTTATCAGGTTGAAGCTTTTTCACATAAGCATCGCAGCCCCAAACTTTAAGAAACGACAACTTGTGTTTCTTACTAAACCACAGTTCATATGGTCTCATCTCAACGGATCTAGATGGTGCCCTATTTAACGTGAATGTAGCCGTCTCTAAAGCATAACCCCAAAACGATAGCGGTAAATCAGTAAGAGACATCATAGATCGCACCATATATAATAAAGTGCGGTTACGACATTCGGACACACCATTACGCTGTGGTGTTCCAGGTGGCGTGAGTTGTGAAACTATTCCGCATTGTTTCAAATGAAGACCAAACTCATAACTCAAATATTCGCCTCCACGATCAGATCGTAGAAACTTTATTTTCTTGTTACGATGATATGCCACTTCACTCTGAAATTCTTTGAACTTTTCAACTGTTTCAGACTTATGTTTCATCAAGTAGATATACCCATATCTACTCAAATCATCTGTGAAGGTCAGAAAATAATGATACCCACCGCGACCCTCAACACTCATCGGATTGCATACATCAGTATGTATTATTTCCAACAAGTCAGTTGCTCGCTCCATTGCTGCAGAGAATGGAGTCTTAGTCATCTTGCCCATGAGGCATGGTTCACAAGCATCAAGTGATTCATAATCAAGTGATTCCAAAAGCCCATCGGCGTGGAGTTTCTTCATGTGGTTTACACCAATATGACCTAAACGGCAGTGCCACAAATAAGATTCAACAAAAATAGACCACTCAACAAGGGTGCATGACCATAAAAGATATTACTCATGTAAATAGAACAACCATTATTCTCTGATTTAAATGAATAACTGCCTCGCATCAAACAAGAGCCGGATATAATGTTCATGCTTAACGCTGGCATCAAATAACAATTATTCAGGTCTAAAACTAATCCCGAAGGTAGATGTGGAGGTAGCGTGCCGATGGTGATCACATCGACTTTGGAACCATTTCCCACGTGCGTTGTCACCTTGTCCTTAGCCAATCTTCGTTTAATCCGTAGCCCCTATTTCGAGTTGCAAATATGAGAAACAGAACCAGAATCAAATAGCCAGGTGCTACTACGAGCATTAGTAAGGTACACATCAATAACATGTATATCAAATATACCTTTCACTCTACCATCCTTCTTATCCACCAAATACTTGGGGTAGTTCCACTTCCAGTGACAAGTCCCTTTGCAGTAGAAGCACACAGTCTCAGGCTTAGGTGCAGACTTGGGTTTCATCACTTGAGCAGCAACTTGCTTGCCATTCTTCTTGAAGTTCCCCTTCTTCCCGTTGCCCTTTTTCTTGAAACTAGTGGTCTTTTTAACCATCAACACTTGATGCTCCTTCTTGATTTCTACCTCCGCAGCTTTAAGCATCGCGAAGAGCTCGGGAATTGTCTTATCCATCCCTTGCATATTATAGTTCATCACAAAGCTTCTGTAGCTTGGTGGCAGTGATTGAAGAACTCTGTCAATGACACTATCATCAGGAAGATTAACTCCGAGTTGAGTCAAGTGGTTGTGGTACCCAGACATTCTAAGTATATGTTCACTGATAGAACTATTCTCCTCCATTTTGCAGCTATAGAACTTATTGGAGACTTCATATATCTTAATTCGGGAATTTGCTTGAAATATTAACTTCAACTCCTGGAACATCTCATATGCTCCATGACGTTCAAAACATCCTTGATGTCTCGATTCTAAGCCGTAAAGCATGGCACACTGAACTATCGAGTAGTAATCGACTTTGCTCTGCCAGACGTTCGTAATGTCTGGAGTTGCTCCTGCAGCAAGTCTTGCACCTAGCGGTGCTTCTAGGACGTAATTCTTCTGTGCAGCAATGAGGATAATCCTCAAGTTATCGACCCACTCCGTGTAGTTGCTACCATCACCTTTCAACTTAGCTTTCTCTAGGAACGCATCAAAATTCAAGGGAACGATAGCACGGGCCATTGATCTACAACAACATAGACATGCAAATACTATCAGGTACTAAGTTCATGATAAATTAAAGTTCAATTAATCATATTGTGACGCCCCGAGACCGATGCTCGAGAAGACTTCCATATGTTCCGGGTTTCGCCGTGTGTTTCATTTGTGCCTGCCCTTTTATTTTTGCTTTGCATCATGTCATCATGCCATCATCTCATAAATCTTTTGCAACTCAACTAAATAAATGGCATGGATCTTTGATCCATTTAAACCGAGGGAATTCACATGGTGATTCTCTTTACAACATATCCTCCCAATATTAGGGAGCTATTTTAAATATTTCTTTAATTGGGATATCACCATAACACACTTGCAAATTATCTCAATGCCTTTGTTATCTTAATTCTTGGTCTCCAACCTTGCCATATATTCTTTCATCATATTCCGGAGCTCCACCAAAAATCCGAACATTTTTTGGACCTTCCAACCCTCACTTCCTATTCAAATCATTTGAATTTAAATCAAATGAGTTTGAATTTAAATCTTTCAATCATGGCCTTTTTCTATTTTCTCGGAAAAAGCACATTTTTGTGAGTCCGGGAAAATTATCCACGCGTCCATCTTCGTCCCCTAACCTCTCTTTCTTTTCTTCCTTATCTCTGTTTTTTTCTTTAGAGTGAGAGAGACGGTGCCCAACAGGCCATTTAGGCCCAGCTGCACCTCAGGCCAGCCGCAGCCCACTTGGGCCTCCCTAGGCCCACTCTCGCGCCGGCCTACCAAGGCTACCCGCACCCAGGCCAGCCCGCACGCCCCGTAACCCTAGGCCTCAATCCCACTTCTCCCTCTCCCTCGTTTCCTTCCTCTCGTGCCGCCAGGGAGAGAGCGCTCGCTCTCGATCCCCTCTTTCCCCGTCGTCCCTCTCCTCAAACCCCCCCTTGTCCTCGTCCCGAGCCACCACCAACCACCACGAGCAGCCAAGCCCCGCCATGGCCGCGCCCCCTGCTGCTGAGGCCCTGCGCCCGCAGACGTCGACCTCCAGCGCCCCAAGTCCCGCGCGACATGCCCACTCTCCAGGGCCGTGCCTCCTTGCCGCCCGGATCCGTCGTCCTCAACCCCGCCTCTCCTGCTCATCGACCATGCTGCCGGAGCCCTGCATCGTGTGAAGCGTCGCCGGCGCCCCCAAGTCCACGTCGCCGGCCTCCTGCCGTGGCCTCCTCCTCGCTTCAAGTCCACGCCGTCAAGCTCCAGCACCAGGACCCTCCGTGCTCTTGCCCGTTCCACCCCGCAGCTGCTTGCCAGTAGATGCTCCGCCGCCGTCCAGGATACATAGCAACGCCTTGCTGCTCCCTGCCTCACCCCATGTTCGCTGGCGTCTTCAACCACCCGAGGCCCTCCTCCGTGCCATCGCTGGCCCCTGTTGTCATTGTCAAGACCCTCCAAATCAGGGAGTACCATGTCCGCCACCGAGACACTAGGATTCACCAAGTCCGGCAAGTACCATGACTTACGGAACACGAACGACCACCGCTCCGAACGCCAAGTACTACTACAAACCCGAAGAATTCGGATGCATCAAGTCCCTGAGGAGACCCGTTTTTCGTCAAGTTCGACTACCCGTACCATCAAGTACCACTACGACCGGAGACCTCAGACACGACAAGTACCCCTTCGACCTATCAATACCGCAAACGCCAAGTTCCACGATGACCCAAGTACCGCGAGAACGTTTGTACCTCTACCATCGCCGTGAATCCGACAAGTACCCCTACAACAAGTGTACCTCTACCATCGTCTTCGGAATCGCTAAGAACGTCAAGCACCCCTTCGAGATGACGAGACCGACAAGTTCAAATGACCCCAAGTACCTCTTCGAAAACGAGACGTATACCGCTACCGTTGCAAGAATCGAGACTGACAAGTCCGAAGATGCTAGTACCACTACTACCCACTACGCCCGTGTATGACTTCTTCCACTACGAACGTCCGGAGAACGTCTACTTCCCCTACACTGCATCGAACTCGAACCGCTCCGATAATGCACACTATAAAGGTATAACCCTGAGACGACGCCCGTGAACGAATGTTGTGTGATGTATGAGATGCTCGTGGTTGCACCGTGTCCGAGTTGTTCTTTGCAAGTTCCTCGTTGCCTTGCCGTCGGCTTGTGGGAACCCGGTATCCGGGATCACCCCACCGTCCTTGCATGGCACGCTCCTGTCGCTTTTTCTTTTGCACCGGTATCTCCATGAGCTACCGGAACTGATATGTTGCCGTGGCATCATTTTCGGATTCGTTGCCGTGGCACCCCTTCGTTTCCGCCACGATGACAAAAGCCTCATATCTTATCACGTCAACATTTTCTTAAAAATTGCATAACCCTGAACATGACATCCGCATCATGATAATAACATTTAAATGTTTAAAATTGTTGTTGCACCAAATTGATAAATGCACATGAGGATATACCGGAATTGTTGTTGTTGTTTCCGGCCTCATTTAAACTTGCCTAAAGGTTTAGTTTACTTATGCTCCACCTCTTGCCATGTTTAAACATCATTTAATATTGTTGAGTACCTAAACGAGATCGAACTAAATAATTGATGTGGTGTTCCGTCAATATGCAACTCGTTGCATATTGGGCTCCACTTAACTTGTAGTTTTGTTTGTTGCACTTTGCCATGCCATGCCTCATTAAATCGGACATGCATCATACTTGGTTGTGCACCATGCCATGTTTATGTGATGGTTGTTTACTATGTTGTTTGCTTCTTTCCAGTGTTGCTTCTTCGGGTTAGTTCTAATAACGTCGCGTTTGTGAGGATCCGTTCGACAACGTCCGTTTGTCTTCTTCATGGACTCGTTCTTCTTCCTTGCGGGATCTCAGGCAAGATGACCATACCCTCGAAATCACTTCTATCTTTGCTTGCTAGTTGCTCTCTCTATTGCTATGCCTATGCTGCGATACCTACCACATGCTTACCATGCCTCCCATATTGCCATGTCAAACCTTTAACCCACCTTGTCCTAGCAAACCGTTGTTTGGCTATGTTACCGCTTTGCTCAGCCCCTCTTATAGCGTTGCTAGTTGCAGGTGAAGATTGGAGTTTGTTCCTTGTTGGAACATGGATATTTTGTTGGGATATCACAATATCTCTTATTTAATTAACGCATCTATATACTTGGTAAAGGATGGAAGGCTCGGCCTTATGCCTAGTGTTTTGTTCCACTCTTGTCGCCCTAGTTTCTGTCATATCGGTGTTATGTTCCCGGATGTTGCGTTCCTTACATGGTTGGGTTATAATGGGAACCCCTTGACAGTTCGGCTTGAATAAAACTCCTCCAGCAATGCCCAACATTGGTTTTGCCATTCGCTACCTAGCCTCTTTTTCCCTTGGGTTCTGCGGACTCAAGGGTCATCTTTATTAAACCCCCCGGGCCAGTGCTCCTCTGAGTGTTGGTCCAAACTAGAGCCCCTTGCAGCGCTACCTCGGGGAAACTCGAGGGCTGGTTTTAGTTGCATGGATTTCTTATCCAGTGTGCCCTGAGAACGAGATATGTGCAGCTCCTATCGGGATTTGTCGGCACATTCGGGTGGTGTTGCTGGACTTGTTTTACCATTGTCGAGATGTCTTGTAACCGGGATTCCGAGTCTGATCGGGCCGTCCTGGGAGAAGGAATATCCTTCGTTGACCGCGAGAGCTTGTGATGGGCTAAGTTGGGACACCCCTGCAGGGATTTGAACTTTCGAAAGCCGTGCCCGCGGTTATGGGAAGATGGGAATTTGTTAATCTCCGGTTGTAGAAAACCTAAAGTTTATCTTAATTAAAATGCATCAACCGCGTGTGTCGCCGTGATAGTCTCTTCTCGGCGGAGTCCGGGAAGGGAACACAGTGTTGGAGTTATGCTTGACATAGGTTGTTCTAGGATCACTTCTTGATCATAGTTCATCGATCGTGCCTTTGCCTTCTCTTCTCGCTCTCATTTGCGTATGTTAGCCACCATATATGCTAGTCGCTTGCTGCAGCTCCACCTCATACCTTTTACCCTACCTATAAGCTTAAATAGTCTTGATCGCGAGGGTGTGAGATTGCTGAGTCCCCGTGACTCACAGTTTACTTCCAAACCCAGCTTGCAGGTGCCGATGATACCGTGCAGGTGATGCAACCGAGCTCAAGGAGGAGCTCGATGAAGATCGTGTTCGTTATGTTGTTCTGTTTCCATAGTAGTGGAGCCCAGTCGGGGCGATCGGGGATCTGTGTAGCATTTGGGGTAGTCTTCTTTTATTTTGGTTCCGTAGTCGGACCTTGAGTGTATCTGGACGAATGTAATGTTTTATACATGTATTGTGTGAAGTGGCGATTGTAAGCGACCTATGTACCTTTTTCCCTTATTGTATTACATGGGTTGTTTGCAAAGATTACCTCACTTGCAACATTGCTTTCAATGCGGTTATGCCTCTAAGTCGTGCTTCGACACGTGGGAGATATAGCCGCATCGAGGGCATTACACATATTACTTAAGAACTCCCACTTAGATAGACATCCCTCTAGTCATCTAAATGATCACGTGATCCATATCAACTAAACCATGTCCGATCATCACATGAGATGGAGTAGTTTTCAATGGTGAACATCACTATGTTGATCATATCTACTATATGATTCACGTTCGACCTTTCGGTCTCAGTGTTCCGAGGCCATATTTGCATATGCTAGGCTCGTCAAGTTTAACCCGAGTATTCCGCACGTGCAAAACTGGCTTGCACTCGTTGTATGCGAACGTAGAGCTTATCACACCCGATCATCACGTGGTGTCTCGGCATGTCGAACTGTAGCAACAACGCATACTCAGGGAGAACACTTATACCTTGAAATTTAGTGAGGGATCACCTTATAATGCTACCGCCGTACTAAGCAAAATAAGATGCATAAAGGATAAACATCACATGCAATCAAAATAAGTGATATGATATGGCCATCACCATCTTGTGCCTTTTGATCTCCATCTCCAAAGCACCGTCATGATCACCATCATCACCGGCTTAACACCTTGATCTCCATCGCAGCATCGTTGTCGTCTTGCCAACTATTGCTTCTACAACTATCGCTACCGCTTAGTGATAAAGCAAAGCAATTACAAGGCGATTGCATTTCATACAATAAAGTGACAACCATAAGGCTCCTGCCAGTTGTCGATAACTTTTACAAAACATGATCATCTCATACAACAATTTATATGTCATCACGGCTTGACCATATCACACCACAACATGCCCTGCAAAAACAAGTTAGACATCCTCTACTTTGTTGTTGCAAGTTTTACATGGCTGCTACGGGTTTCTAGCAAGAACCGTTCTTACCTAAACATCAAAAGCACAATGATTATTCTTCAAGTGTGTTGTTTTAACCTTCAACAAGGACCATGCGTAGTCTAACTCGATTCAACTGAAGTTGGAGAAACAGACACCCGCCAGCCACTTGTGTGCAAAGCACGTCGGTAGAACCAGTCTCATGAACGCGGTCACGTAATGTCGGTCCGGGCCGCTTCATCCAACAATACTGCCGAATCAAAGTAAGACGTTGCTGGTAAGCAGTATGACTATTATCGCCCACAACTCTTTGTGTTCTACTCGTGCATATAACATCTACGCATAGACCTGGCTCGGATGCCACTGATGGGGAACACAATATTTCAAAAAATTTCCTACGATCACGCAAGATCTATCTAGGATAAGCATAGCAACGAGACGGGAGAGTGTGTCCACGTACCCTCGTAGACCGAAAGTGGAAGCGTTTAGTAACGCGGTTGATGTAGTCGAACGTCTTCGCGATTCAACCGATCCTAGCACTGAACGTACGGCACCTCCGTGTTCAGCACACGTTCAGCTCGATGACGTCCCTTGAGCTCTTGATCCAGTTGAGGATGAGGGATAGTTCCATCAGCACGATAGTGTGGCGACGGTGATGATGAAGTTACCGGCGCAGGGCTTCGCCTAAACACTACGACGATATGACCGAGGTGTGTAACTGTGGAGGGGGGCACCGCACGCGACTAAGAGAATACTTGGTGTGCCTTTGGGGTGCCTCCTCCCACGTATATAAAGGAGGGGGAGGAGGCCGGCGGCTAGGGAGGAGGCGCGCCAGGTGTGGGGAGTCCTACTATGACTCCCTAGTCCTAGTAGGATTCCCTCTCCTTTTTTTCCTTTTGCGGAGTAGCAAAGGGGGAAAGAGAGGAGGGGTAGGAGAGGAAAGGGGGGCGCCGCCCCCACCCCTTGTCCAATTCAGATTAGCAAGGGGGGGCGCCACCTCCTGTCCGGCCCTCTCTCTTCTCCACTAAGGCCCATGATGGCCCATTAACTTCCCGAGGGGGGGTTCCGGTAATCTCCGGTACTCCGAAACTCATCCAAAACAACCCGAACCATTCTAGTGTCCGAATGTAACCTTCCAATATATGAATCTTTACCTCTTGACCATTTCGAGACTCCTCGTCATGCCCGTGATCTCATCAGGGACTCCGAACAAACTTCGATTATCAAATCACATAACTCATAATACAAATCGTCATCGAACATTAAGCGTGCGGACCCTACAGGTTCGAGAACAATGTAGACATGACCGAGACACATCTCTGCTCAATAACCAATAGCGTAACCTGGATGCTCATATTGGTTCCTACATATTCTATGAAGATCTTTATCGGTCAAACCGAATAACATCATACGTTGTTCCCTTTGTCATCAGTATGTTACTTTCCCGAGATTCGATCATCCGTATCACCATACCTAGTTCAATCTCGTTACCGGCAAGTCTCTTTACTCATTTCGTAATGTATCATCCCGCAACTAACTCATTAGTCATAGTGCTTGCAAGGCTTATAGTGATGAGCATTACCGAGAGGGCCTAGAGATACATCTCCGATACACGGAGTGACAAATCCTAATCTCGATCTATGCCAACTCAACAAACACCATCCGAGACACCTGTAGAGCATCTTTATAATCACCCAGTTACGTTGTGATGTTTGATAGCACACAAGGTGTTCCTCCGGTATTCGGGAGTTGCATAATTTCATAGTCAGAGGAACATGTATAAGTCATGAAGAAAGCAATAGCAATAAAACTAAACGATCATTATGCTAAGCTAACGGATGGGTCGTGTCCATCACATCATTCTCTAATGATGTGATCCCGTTTATCAAATGACAACACATGTCTATGGTTAGGAAACTTAACCATCTTTAATTAACGAGATAGTCAAGTAGAGGCAAACTAGCGACACTCAGTTTTGTCTATGTATTCACACATGTACTAAGTTTCCGGTTAATACAATTCTAGCATGAATAATAAACATTTATCATGATATAAGGAAATATAAATAACAACTTTAATTTTGCGTCTAGGGCATATTTCCTTCAATTTTGGATTTACAGGAATTAAAAAACCAAGTTTATCAATCTTTCCAGCCGAGCCACGACGCCCAGATGTTTGAATTTCATTCCCATTTCTTGCATGGGACCTAGAAATTCACCCAAGGACACACATGTGATTTTTCAATCAACTTTGGTGCACCGGAGCATGTGCTTGTAGTTCAAATTTAAATTATGCACATTAAATGCACATAAACTCAATTAATGTATACAAAAGGCCAAATGAACCCGGAATAATTCCAAAATTTAGCACCATACTTCTATTTGGTCTAATCTGCCTGTGTAAAAAATTAAGGCGGGAGAAGGCAGTGTATGTATGTCGTTTCGCACACGGAGGTGACACGTTCCCTCTCGGAACCACGAGCCTTCTTGAGGGAAGCTCCGGTTTGCAAGAAGCTTACAACAAATCTTGTCCCAATTCGGCCAAAAAAATTACGACAGCATGTTGGTGCCATGTCATGATACCATGCCAAGTTTCATGATTTTCAGGTGTGTTTTGGATTTACAGGAATTAAAAAACCAAGTTTCTCAATCTTTCCGGCCGAGCCACGATGCCCACATGTTTGAATTTCATTCCCATTTCTTGCATGGGACCTATAAATTCACCCAAAGGCACACATGTGATTTTTCAACAAACTTTGGTGCATTGGAGTATCTTCTTGTAGTTCAAATTTGAATTATGCACATTAAATGCCTAGAAACTCAATTAATGCATAAAATGCCAAACGAACCCAGAATAATTCCAAACTTAAACACGACACTCATGTACTAGTTGCATGTTCACTGTACGTAAATGTTCTAGCAATTCAAACACCATCCTTTCCCTCTGTAACACCATTTTGTCTTTCAAAACGTAATGAAAAAAATCAAGTATACCACAAATAGTTTACTAGAAAGAATCGTGTGGGATGCGATATAAAATATCTTGGCGCACTGTCTTGTTTGGCTTACATAGGATGCTTCGTCGTCTACAATCCACCACCCCGGCTTGAACCACACTTGTGCGCCAGTTTTTCGCGACAACGAGCGAATTTTTTTGCCACCGCAGAAATATCTATCTCCCTGCCCCTCCCTCCCACCAAAAGCCACATTTCCGTTGTTCCTCCTTGCTTTCGAAGTTCAGACCTTCACTTCTACTTACTGGCAGCTCAGCCTCCTCGCCGGCGACCCTTCTTCTTGCAGCGCCGACTCCTCATCGGCTACCCTTCTTCTCACAGCGCCGCCTCCTCGCCGACGACCCTTCTTCTTGCAGCGCCGCCTTCTCGTGGGCGACCTTTCTTCTTGATGTGCGACCTCCTCGCCACCGACCCTTCTTCTTGCTGCGCGGCCTCGTCAATATGGTCAGGTAATCCACACCCTATCCACACCATCCTCCTCCTTTTCCCGTCCCACATGCCCCGACCGATGGCATGACACCTTCCATCGAAATCACTGCCCTCCTCCTCCAATTAAGCGCCACCCACAGCCATTTTGCATGCAGTATAACATGGAGCTCAGTAGCATGCGGCCACACGCGTGCACGAGGTCGCTATGGCTGCCATGCGTGTCCACCGCTAGATCTTGGAGGAGCACCTCGTCTTCGAGGCCACCATCGACACCGCCACGCGGTTGTCTACTTTAAAATATAGTTTGTGCTGTTTTCTCGAGGCCACCGCCAGTGCCTTCTAGTGATTTGTCCTCTGTAATGTTAATATGCAATCTGATGTTCAGTTAACAGTTTGGTCCTCTAAAATGTAATGTTCAGCTAACACTTTGGTCCAACAATTGCTACATTTCGTAGTACTGTTCTCAAGCATTCTTTATTTTGTTGTCTGTCTTATCTTCTAGTACATGTTTCTATTCTGTAATGTTGTGCTCAGTTAACTATTTTGGTTCATTTGGTCTGCTGTCCATTTAACTGTTTGGTTCAGTTCTGGAATTTGATTTTCATTTGTTGTGGGTACAATTTTGTATTGTTATGCATGTGACACCAATCGAATTTGGTTGTACTCAATACATATTCTACTAATAGTATGGAAACTCTCAGTTAACCTGATCAAGATCTTCCTTATGTGTGTTGCTGGGAAACAATGGGAGACACTACGGTTTACCATCAAGGTTTGTTCAAGCAGGGTCCTTTGGCTAATAGCACATTATTGTGTAGTTTCAGGAATCATTCAAATATTTAGGTTCTTACATTTTGGTCGTGCACATGTAGGTCCTGCTGTTAGAGGCTTAAACCCACTGTTCAACCCATTTTGCATATGGGGAAATGAGATGTCCATGAATACCAGTCGAGTCAAGAAACTCAGAAAGATTGTTAGGATGAAGAAACATGCGACGAATAACAACAAGATATTTTTTTGCACAATGAAGAAGACATCAGTCAACTGTAGGATGGTACTAACTCTTTTACCTTGTTTTTACCCCTTGCGCCATTTCAAAATTTATAACAGCGATTCATGCATAGCTTTGTTTTCAGTACTTTTCAAAGCAGTTCACCAATGATTACCTCTCAAACCACCTGCATGGTCAAGAGGCGAGGAAGGTATTCATTCAACACCCACGGTACAATATTGAAGTCTTGCTGAAGAGGATGAAGGTTGGGCGGGAAATTATCCATGGCCACTGGCCTAAAGTTGCAAGGACATTCAACGTCACTGAAGGCTCAATATTTGCCTTCCGCTTCTGCAGTTTCCCAGATGAGATTCATTTGTCTATTTACCATGTAAGATGCTACTTTCCAAAGGTTTTTGATGTTGCATGTGAAACTTGGTGCTGTTGTGTAATGGCATAACTGAGTGTCGAAGCTATATGATGTAATTCGATTATGAAATCCTGGTTGCTGTTATACAGATATGAAATATCTGGTGTGTTTTGTAAGAAATATCAATTTGATTAGTACATGGATTATCAATAATAGGCTAATTACCCTGCTTATTGGCGTTTTCTATTGCAGACGGTTACTCAGACAACACCGTGGGCGATGAACTCAAACAACCCGCACGGTTTCTAGAAAGTTGGCGTGTTCGATCAACTAACAATCACACACGGCTTCCAACAGCAAACTGTTTGCGTTAGGCCACCTTGCATAAACGTTTCCACACAAAGAACTATGTGTGATATACATACCTACAGAAATGTTTTTCTAGGATTCACCGTATGTGATGTACATACCTACTGATATGATTGGGTTTTGATGCCTTGCCGGATCACACACGAGCTCATTTGTTGTCCCAGGAGGGCCTATCCCCGACGGTTTTTGGGTCGTGTGGGAAGGACCCCCCTATTGCCCACACTCACTTGGCGACGATTCCAACTGCCGTCGCGGAAAGGGGTTAAAAACTGTTTGTATAGCATGTCGTTGTACCAGTGGTTGTGCTACGCCGTGACCTCATTAGTATTCTAGGCCGGCGTCTCTAGTCTGGTCTAGCCTAGCACCAGCACAGTACCGTCATTGAGCGTTTATTCAACATTGCATCTCTGAATTGATTATTGCTACTCTTTTGCTACCAAATATTTAAGCCTTCAAGCTCCACATATTTCTACACCGGGTATACGTACGTTCCCGTGGCACCTTTACTCAGTCTTCTGAGTTATTTGACACCGCTGGTTGCCTGTCACCACCTGCTGCATGGTAAGAAGTTGTAAGATATTGATATTTGCTATACTGTGAGCGTTTTACCACCACATCCTAGTAGTTCATAGGAACATTATTCTCGGATTTTGTTTCTTGTTTTCTACTAACTATGGCAGGTTCCGGAGTTGTTAGTTCTTGGGCTTCATCGATCGTGGGAGATTTGCCATCCCTAAGAAAATACAACAACCCTCACAAGAGGATCAACAACACCAGAATGCACATAATCAGGTTAATGTTTCCATGCCACCATTTACTGGTCGTTTTTAGGCCTGATTTATATATTGAATGGGAGTACGAAATAAATGCTATATTTGCTTCCCATAATTTTGATGAGCGTGGAAAATTTCAAGCTATGGTTAGTACTTTCAGTAACTTTCCCTTAGTTTGGTGGAGTGAATATCGTCGGTTAAACCCTGATTTTATACCTACTACTTGGGATGATTTAAAACTTGTCATGAGAGATAGATCCATTGATGTTTACTATATTTGTGGCATGATTACAAAATTACAACATTTAAAACAAGGCACTGACACGGTAACAAAATATTATGATGATTTACAAATTACATTGTTGCACTCATTTTTAGAAGAAAGTGAAGAAGATTTTATGGATAGATTTTGGGGAGGATTGAACTGTGATATTCAAGAGATACTAATTCATGAAGAATGTTATCCTATGGACCATTTGTTTCATCTTGCTTGCAAAGATGAACAGAAAATAAAACGATGTGTGCCCACAAGGAGAACAAGTGCATGGTGCACATTCCAAGTGTTGATACAGATGTTTCTTCAACAACTAGGGGTACTATGACAACCACATCTGTTGTTGTGAGACTAGATCATCTCCACCATGTGACACATCACCACCGAGAGTGCCTACAGCATCTGAGTTGATCAGAAGAGGTAATGACAAAGGAACATATTTTCCACTTTCTCATGAGAATGATGCGTGCCTAGTTAACTTGAATACATCATGTGTTGAGTTACATATTGATTTGGCTACACCACCTATTTTAGAATTGTATTACTATCATGAATGTGTCATGTGATCAAACAACTGAAATACCAACAATTTTGAGTGCACCCATTGAATTAACTGTTGATGCAAAAGAACCAATGTTTAATCATTTTGATATGACCTCTAATCTTGGTGATAATTCCGTGACCAATGACTTATTGCATGTTTGCTTATTTAAGCATGTTGTACCATGTAAATTTGATGCAAGTAAGGTTTATTCACCAATGTTGGGATGGTTTAAGGATGAACATTGTCAACCTTTTGAAATGAATAAGAGCTTCACTTATATATGCAAACTGAGTAGCAATATTTTCATGCCTTCTAGTTCTTGTGATAATATTTTGGCCTCAGATTTTATGAACTATGAAAGTTACTCATGTATACATGTGTCATATGTGCAAAAACCAAGGGAAGTAAAACTGGATGACATATACATATACAACATGTACACCTTGTCTCTTTTGTTAGCCACATTTCAGATTAAGCAACACCGAGGACGGCTTTGTTTTCAAGAAGGGGAGGATGATGAGGACATGACTACCATGGATACGACAAAAAATATTGCATGCATGTACATTTGTGAGGTGATTTCTAATGCAAACTATGCAATAATTTATTTATGTCATCCAGGACAAAGTGATAGAGGCAAAGGTGTCACATCTTTCGATGAGATGGTGGTGATTGTTTTGGAGGAAGTCGACTTTGACGATCTGACTACGAACGTGCGAGGACGTCGCGCCTTAGCAATCGCTAAACTAACTCCGAGAGGTTATTGACCACGCCGGAGCACGATCAACCTGACCACGAAGGTGCCTTTCCTGCAGGCAAACGAAGAACAAGCAAGAAACTAAGATTGCAATCTGGGTATTGCGAATATAAGAGGAAAACCTAATTTATCAAGGTGGGGTTCTGTGACGCCTTTGTCTGGTTGTTGAACACAAACAAAGTATGCGAAGTTGCAGCTACGGCGAACTTTAATCTAAACAAAACCCAAAGTCTAAACAATGCCCTAAGGGTTGTATATATGGAGGAGAGAGGGGGAATTTTGTGGCCCTTGGAGGAGGGGTCCGAAACCTACCCTAACTCTTGTTTCCCCACACATACGGACTCTAAAAACAGCCTATAATCAAGCATTTCGAAATTACATGGGCCGGCCCAAAAATAAGGTGACACAGCACCTAGGATAGCCTCCAGACGAAATTTGTGAAGTGGCATCTTGTATATTTCATCCAAGGCTTCATGCACTCATTATGGTGGCTTCAAAGTCCAGGAATCATCACTTGTGACTCCGTTCTTGTTCCCCTTGCGTAAGCCATCATCTCCATGCTTGAACTTGCTCCAAGGTTCATCTTTCTTGCCCAAGCTAGGCCCTTCATTTGTAATAAAAACAAATGTATCCAATTTAGGCAGCATCATATTCTCATGAACATTAGAATCATTAACAAGAAACGTAAGTACCTGATAATTCAAGTGGCATGCGCGAGCTCTAGTAATTGGTTCAGTATGTATAGCAGCAAGGGCTGTGGGTGTAACAATGGTATTGGTGTCCTCATCATCCTTCCCTTCTTGAAATGAAGCCGTCCTGGATGAAAGCTCATCTTCCTCACCCAAATAAGGCTTCAAATCTGCAATGTTAAAAGTGGGACTAACCTCAAAATCTGCATGCAGCTCAAGTTTATATGCATTATCATTTATTTTCTCTAACACCTTAAAAGGACCATCAACATGTGGCATTAGCTTTGATTTGCACAAATTAGGAAATCTATCCTTACGCAAATGTAACCGAGCAAAATCTCCAGGTGCAAACACAACATGTTTTCTACCCTTATCTCCAGCAAGTTTATATTTAGCATTCGTACGCTCAATGTTTTCCTTAGTTAACTCATGCATTTTAAAATCAATTCAACATGTTCTTTAGAATCAAAATTAACCTTCTCCAAAGATGGAAGAGGCAACATATCAATAGGTGCACGAGGTAGGAAACCATACACTATTTCAAAAGGGCACATCTTAGTAGTAGAACGCAATGAACGATTATAAGCAAATTCAATATGAGGCAAGCATTCTTCCCACATTTTCTTATTATTCTTCAAAACAGCCCTAAGCATAGTAGACAATGTTCTATTGACTACTTCAGTTTGTCCATCAGTTTGGGGGTGACAAGTAGTACTAGAAAGCAGTTTAGTCCCCAACTTAGCCCATAAACATCTCCAAAATTGGCTAAGAAATTTAGTATCACGATCTGAAACAATATTATTTGGCACACCAAGCAAGCGAATAATTTCATGAAAGAACAAATCAGCAACATTAGCAGCATCATCGCTTTTATGACATGGTATAAAGTGTGCCATTTTCGGGAATCTATCCACGACAACAAATATGCTATCCCTCCCCTTCTTTGTTCGTGGTAAACCTAAAAAAAGTCCATAGATATATCCTCCCAAGGAACACTAGGTACGGGCAAAGGCATATATAAACCGTAAGGATTGAGTCATGACTTAGCTTTTTGACATGTAGTGCAGCGAGCAACAAAACGCTCAAAATCCCGTCTCATCTATGGTAAAAAAATGTGTAGCAAGTACGTCCTCCGTCTTCTTCACGCCAAAGTATCCCATTAATCCTCCTCCATGCGCCTCTGCAACAACAAAAGACGAACGGAGCTACCTGGAATGCATAGCTTGTTAGCATGGAACACAAATCCATCATTAACGACGAACTTGTTCCATGTTCTTCCTTCTTTACAATTCTGCATTACATCTTTAAAATCAACATCATGCACATATTGATCTTTGATGGTCTTCGAACCAAATATTTTGAAGTCAAGTTGTGAAAGCATAGTATAGCGACAAGACAATGCATCAACAATAACATTTTCTTTACCCTTCTTGTGTTTAATGACATAAGGGAAAGTCTCAATGAATTCAACCCATTTAGCATGTCTACGATTTAGTTTAGCTTGACTTTTAATATGTTTCAAAGATCCATGATCAGAATGTATAACAAATTCTTTGGGCCATAAATAATGTTGCCATGTTTCTAAAGTCCAAACAAGAGCATATAATTCCTTATCATAAGTAGAATAATTCATAATGGCCCACTAAATTTTTCAGAAAAGTATGCAATAGGTTTGCTATCTTTAATAACACACCTCCTAATCCAATTCCACTAGCATCACATTGAGGCTCAAAAGTCTTATTAAAATCTGGAAGTTGGAGTGAAGGAGCATGTGTCAGCTTATCTTTCAATACCATGAAGGCTTCTTCCTGTGCGGTACCCCAAACAAAAGGCACATCCTTCTTTGTAAGCTCATTGAGAGGTGTAGCAATGGTGCTAAAATCTCTCACAAAACGCCTATAGAAACTAGGGATTCCAAGAAAACTCCTCACTAGTGTGACCGTTTTGGGCTGCAGCCAACTCTCAATAGCTTCAATCTTGGCTTTATCAACTTCAATTCCCTGTGGAGTAACAACATAACCAAGAAAAGATACTCGGTTGGTGCAAAAGGTGCACTTCCCAAGGTTACCAAACAGACGTGCATCACGTAGAGTAATAAAAACAGCTTGTAAATGATCCAAATGTTCTTCCAAAGATTTGCTATAAATCAGCATATCATCAAAATAGACTACCACAAATCGTCCAATGAAAGCAAGTAGAACTTCATTCATTAATCTCATGAAAGTACTAATTGCATTAGTTAACCCAAAAGGCATGACTAACCACTCATATAAACCGAACTTCGTTTTAAATGTCGTTTTCCATTCATCTCCCAATTTCATACGGATTTGATGGTATCAACTACAAATCAACATTGGAGAATATTGTAGAGCCACTCAATTCATCAAGCATATCATCTGGCCTAGGAAAAGGATGACGATAACAAATAGTAATATTATTAATGCCTCTACAATCAAGACACATACGCGATGTACCATCCTTTTTCGGCACTAGAATAATAGGAACAACACAAGGACTAAGGGATTCATGTATATGACCTTTGTCGTGAAACTCCTGGACTTGATGCATAATCTCCTTCATCTGCTCTGGATTGGTACGGTATGGTGCACGGTTGGGTAGCAAAGCACTGGGAATTAAGTCAATCTGATGCTCAATCCCTCGAATAGGTGGTAATCCCGGTGGCACGTCTTGTGGAAAGACGTTAGCGAACTCCTGCAAAATGTTGGTAACAGTGGGTGGCAAGGAGGAAGGAACGTCTTCGAATGAAAATAATGCCTCTTTGCACACAAAAGCATAGCAAACAAATTTGCTGAAATCTAGATCATCAATATCAGATTTGGTGGCAAGTAAACATGCACTTTTCAATTTTATTTCAGAAGTAACACTAGATGGTTTATTATTAGGCTTCATTTGTTGCTCAAATTCTTTTGCCACAATCTGATTTTCACTCTTATTTTCTCCTGTTTTGCTTTATTGGCTCTATTAATATCATCTTTCAAAATGGAATCAGGAGACATAGGAAGCAAAGTAATATGTTTATCCTTATGAACAAGAGTATACTTATTGTTTCTACCATGGTGTACAGAATTTTTATCAAATTTCCATGGTCTACCAAGTAATAACGAACATGCTTGCATGGATACCACATCACAATCAACAAAATCAGCATATGTAGAGATACTAAAATGCACACGAACAGTACGTGTTACCTTAACCTTGCCGCTGTTGTTGAACCATTCGATGTAGTAAGGATGTGGATGTGGTCTTGTGGTGAGATATAGCTTCTCCACCATCTCCATGCTAGCCAAGTTGTTGCAGCTCCCTCCATCTATGATGACGCGACCAGAATTTTCCTTCACAACTCCATTTGTATGGAACAAATTATGCCTCTGAGTTTGCTCAGCTTGTGTGACCTGCACACTCAAAACATGTTGAGAAACTAAACATTCATACCTGTCAGCGTCTTCAGGAGCCATGTACTGCGTCTCATGATCAGAATCATCTCCACCATGTTCTTCACGTGTAATAAGAGCCAAAGTCTCCTCATCATAGTCACTAGCGGACTCGTACCCACCATCCTCAGTAGCAATCATCACACGCTGAGATTTGCATTCTCTCGCATAATGACCTCTTCCCTTACAACGATGACAAATAATATCACTTGCATGCCCTGTTGATGCCATGGAAGAAGAAGAGCTCTGCGCAGGCCCGACATGTGTGCTCTTGGCAGATAGTGATGGTTGTGCCTGCTTTCTTGTATCACGGCTGGAGGTGGCACCTAAAGGAGGTTCTGGTGTAGTGGAAGTAGAGGATGGATGTGGTGTCCATGATGAAGGTCGACCTGCGGAATAGTTAGTTCGTGCCAATGCATGTCGATCCTGCACTTCACGTTCCGCTTTACAAGCAAGATGGAATAAACGAGTGATATTATTATACTCCTTATACTCTAGAATGGTCTGCATCTTTCTATTTAATCCACCCATAAAACGTGCAATCATAGCTTCATTATCCTGAACAATACCACATCTAATCATGCTGATGAGGACATCAATACAATTGTTACACCCACAACCCCTGCTGCTATACATCCTGGACCAATTACTAGAGCTCGTGCACGCCAACTAAATTACCAGGTACTTTTGTTTCTTGGTAATGATTCTAATGTTCATGAGAATATGATGCTGCCTAAATTGGATACATTTGTTTTGCTTACAAATGAAGGGCCTAGCTTGGAGAAGGATGAACATTGGAGCAAGAACAAGCATGGAGATGATGGCATGCGCAAGGGGAACAAGAACGGAGTTACAAGTGATGATTTCACGACTTTGAAGCCACCATAATGGGTGCATGAAGCCTTGGACGAAATATACAAGATGCCACTTCATAAATTTCGTCCTGAGGCTATTTTAGGTGCTGCGTCACCTTATTATTGGGCCAGGCCCATGTAATTTCGAAGTACATAAGTATAGGCTATTTTTAGAGTACGTATGTGTGGGGAAACAAGAGATAGGGTTGATTTTGGACCCCTCCACCAAGGGCCACGAAATTCCCCCCTCTTCCTCCATATATACAGCCCTTAGGGCATCGTTTAGACTTCGGGTTTTGTTTAGATTAAAAGTTCGCCATAGCTGCAACTTCGCGTACTTCGTTTGTGTTCAACGACCAGACAAAGGCGTCACAGAACCCCACCTTGATCAATAAAGCTTTCATCTTATATTCGCAATATCCAGATTGCAATCTCAGTTCCTTGCTTGTTCTTCGTTTGCTCGCAGGAAACAGACCCTTGTGGTCAGGTTGATCGTGCTCCGGCGTGGTCAATAACCTCTCGGAGTTGGTTTAGCGATTGCTAAGGCGCGACGTCCTCGCACGTTCGTAGTCGGATCGTCAAAGTCGACTGCCACCAAAGCGATATCCATCATCTCATCGAAAGACGGGACACCTTTGCCTCTATCAAGTGGTATCAGATTTCGAGGTTGCTCGGTGAGATTTTACAGTTTTTCGTAGTTTAGATCGAGTCTGTTCTTCATACCTACAGTCCACGAAAAAGCCAAAAAAATAGGGTTAGTTCATCATATCCGAACCAATCTGAGCCTTTGCATAATCTTTTTAGGGTTTTGCTTTGTTGAATTTGCGGTTGCATCGTCGTGTCTAGTTGCTGGTCTTAGCGTTAGTCTTTTAGAGTTTCGAGTTCTGGTCATAAGTTATCACGCCGCCGCCGCACCATCATCATCGCCTGTGCCATCTACCACCACCGCTTATCCGCCACCGCTTCGAATCCGTATCCATATACCACCACCGCAGTCATATACCACCACCGCTGCCATCTACCACCATATATCCACCACCAATCCGAGTTCTTGTCATATTAGGTTTGTTTTCGAGATCCATCTAGATTCCGATTCATGTTTCCTTGCCGGAGTAGGTTCCGGAAAAAAGAAAAAAAAGAGTCCGGAAACCACCCTCCGTTTAGGCCCAAAATTTTTTGAAAACGCATTTTTCGAAAAAATTTCTGGCTATCCTATTTTTAGGTGTTTCTGAGTGTTTTGAGACAGGTGCCATTATAGGAAGTTTTTTTGACCCGTTTCCAGTTTTTGGGTCCGGGCAGTCGAAAAAAACAAAAAAAAATTGGTCAAAAAAATTTCGTGCCCATCCTGTCAGTTTGACCTAGGAAGAGTTTTGAGGCACTCGCCATTATAGTGATTTTTCGCAAAAAAAAGCAGCGCAAAAAAAAGAGCGAAAAAAAATTCCAGAGTGTGCTTTTTCCTTGTTTACATGCAGCGCCGTGATTTTGTTAGTGTTCTAGGCTCGCGTCTCTAGCACGGTCTAGCCTAGGACCAGCACAGTACCGTCGTTGAGCGTTTATTCAACTTTGCATCTCTGAATTGATTATTGCTGACCCTTTTTGCTACCATATTATAAGCCTTCCCAGCTCCACATACATCTACGTCGTGCGTTTGACTCTCCTTGGTAATCGCTCTATCCAAGCTTTGAGAGTTTTGACTACAACGGTTGCCGATCACCGCCTGCTGCTGGGTAAGAACTGGTAAGAATTTGAGTTTTGCTTGACTGGTTTGTGATACACCACCACCACTTCTTAGTAGTCTGTAGGATCATATTCTTGTGTGTTTCTATTTGCTGCTAACCATGGCAGGATCACAAGCCGATGAGACTGATTGGGAGAACCTGACGAACAAACAGCTACATGATAAATTTCAGCAAATGATGAGTGGACAGGTGCAAGATGTGCTAAACAGATTTGACGAGGCCATGGAGAAGATAGATGGCATGGAGAAGACGTTCGAAACAAAACTTGATAGCAAGTTTAATGAATTGCTCGCGCGTTTACCACCACCACCGCCGGCTGCACCTATCGCACCTCTGCAACACCAACAACAACGTATCCTTCCGAATCAGTATGGACGAGCGAAGCGTGTTCCTATTGAGGATGGCCAAACTTCTGGTGCTGCTGTTCCTGTTATTGATGCTTCTTTGGCTCCTAATACTGCTGCTGCTGGTACCCAGGAGGATGATGAGTATGCGGGCGATTATGAGGATGAGGTTGATCAAAATCAGAACTACGTGCACCCACCAGCACCACCACCAGCAGGTCGACCTTAAGTATATATTCGTAATGGTAGGCCTGCACCACCACCTCAGGTATGAGATGATGTGCATATTCCTAAACTGAAATTGAATATTCCACCATTTGAGGGTAGATATGTTCCTGATATATATCTTACTTGGGAGTTAGAAACTGAACAACGTTTTACATGTTTACAATATCCCGAGGAGAGACGGGTTGCTGCTGCTGTTTGTGCTTTCACTAGTTTTGCATGTGTATGGTGGTCTGAACATTGTAGATTATATCCTATTCCAACTACTTGGGCTGCTTTGAAAACTGCTATGCGTACGCGTTGGGTTCCACCATATTATCAACGTGAATTGCTTCAAAAATTGCAGCGTTTAAGACAAGGGAAAAATTCTGTAGAAGAATATTATCAGGAATTACAAACTGGCATGATTAGATGTGGTATTGTTAAGGAGAATGAAGCTATGCTTGCACGTTTTCTAGGTGGATTAAATAGAGAGATTCAGACCATTCTAGACTATAAGGAGTATACTAATATCACTCGTTTATTCCATCTTGCTTGTAAAGCTGAACGTGAAGTGCAGGATCGACAAGCATTGGCGCGAACTAACTTTTCTGCAGGCCGACCTTCCTCATGGATGCCGCGTGCATCTTCTACTTCAACTGCACCAGCACCTCAATCAGGTGCCTCCTACAGCCGTGATACAAGAAAACAGGAACAACCACCATTATCTGCCAAGAGCGCACCTGCGGGGCCTGCACAGCGTTCTTCTTCTTCCATGGCATCAACAGGGCACACAAGTGATATTATTTGTCGTCGTTGTAAGGGAGGAGGTCATTATGCGAGAGAATGCAAATCTCCGCGTGTGATGATTGCTACCGCAGATGGTGGATATGAGTCCGCTAGTGACTATGATGAGGAGACTTTGGCTCTTATTACACGTGAAGAACATGGTGGAGATGATTCTGATCATGAGATGCAATACATGGCTCCTGAAGACGCTGACAGGTATGAATGTTTAGTTGCTCAACGTGTTTTGAGTGTGCAGGTCACACAAGCTGAGCAAAATCAGAGGCACAATTTGTTCCATACCAAGGGAGTTGTGAAGGAACGTTCTGTGCGCATCATAATAGACGGAGGGAGCTGCAACAACTTGGCTAGCATGGACATGGTGGAGAAGCTTTCTCTCACCACAAGACCACATCCACATCCTTACTACATCCAATGGTTCAACAACAGCGGCAAGGTTAAGGTAACACGTACTGTTCATGTGCATTTTAGTATCTCTACATATGCTGATTATGTTGATTGTGATGCGGTACCTATGCAAGCATGTTCCTTATTACTTGGTAGACCATGATAATTTGATAAAAACTCTGTACACCATGGTAGAAACAATCACTATACTCTTGTTCATAAGGATAAAAATATTACTTTGCTTCCTATGACTCCTGATTCCATTTTGAAAGATGATATTAATAGAGCTAATAAAGCAAAACAGGAGAAGAATAAGAGTGAAAATCAGATTGTGGCAAAAGAATTTGAGCAACAAATGAAGCCTAATAATAAACCATCTAGTGTTGCTTCTGAAATTAAATTGAAAAGTGCATGTTTATTTGCCACCAAATCTGATATTGATGAGCTAGATTTCAGCAAATCTGTTTGCTATGCTTTTGTGTGCAAAGAGGCATTATTTTGATTCGAGGACGTGCCTTCCTCTTTGCCTCCTGCTGTCACTAACATTTTGCAGGAGTTCGCTAACGTCTTTCCACAAGACGTGCCACCGGGATTACCGCCTATTCGAGGGATTGAGCATCAGATTGACTTAATTCCCGGTGCTTCACTGCCAAACCGTGCGTGATGAGGACATCAATACAATTGTTACACCCACAGCCCCTGCTGCTATACATACTGGACCAATTACTAGAGCTCGTGCACGCTAACTAAATTACCAGGTACTTTCGTTTCTTGGTAATGATTCTAATGTTCATGAGAATATGATGCTGCCTAAATTGGATACATTTGTTTTGCTTACAAATGAAGGGCCTAGCTTGGAGAAGGATGAACATTGGAGCAAGAACAAGCATGGAGATGATGGCATGTGCAAGGGGAACAAGAACGGAGTTACAAGTGATGATTTCAGGACTTTGAAGCCACCATAATGGGTGCATGAAGCCTTGGACGAAATATACAAGATGCCACTTCATAAATTTCGTCCCGAGGCTATTTTAGGTGCTACGTCACCTTATTATTGGGCCAGGCCCATGTAATTTCGAAATACATAAGTATAGGCTATTTTTAGAGTACGTATGTGTGGGGAAACAAGAGATAGGGTTGATTTCGGACCCCTCCACCAAGGGCCACGAAATTCCCCCCTCTTCATCCATATATATAGCCCTTAGGGCATCGTTTAGACTTCGGGTTTTGTTTAGATTAAAAGTTCGCCATAGCTGCAACTTCGCGTACTTCGTTTGTGTTCAACGACCAGACAAAGGCGTCACAGAACCCCACCTTGATCAATAAAGCTTTCATCTTACATTCGCAATATCCAGATTGCAATCTCAGTTTCTTGCTTGTTCTTCATTTGCTCGCAGGAAACAGACCCTCGTGGTCAGGTTGATCGTGCTCCGGCGTGGTCAATAACCTCTCGAAGTTGGTTTAGCGATTGCTAAGGCGCGACGTCCTCGCACGTTCGTAGTCGGATCGTCAAAGTCGACTGCCACCAAAGCGATATCCATCATCTCATCGAAAGACGGGACACCTTTGCCTCTATCACATGCCAGTTTGTAATTCCTAATAATATTCCTCTACAGAATGTTTTCCTTGTCTTAGACGCTGCAATTTTTGAAGTAATTCACGTTGATAATATGGTGGAACCCAATGAGTACGCATAGCAGTTTTCAAAGAAGCCCAAGTAGTTGGAATATTATTCGGATATAATCTACGATGTTCAGACCACCACACACAAGCAAAACTAGTGAAAGCACAAAGTGCAGCAGCAACACGTCTCTCCTCGGAATATTCTAAACATGTAAAACGTTGTTCGGTTTATAACTCCCAAGTAAGATATATATCAGGAACGTATCTACTCTCAAATGGTGGAATATTCAATTTCAGTCTAGGGGGATGGTCATGATCTCGTACCTGAGGGGGAGCCCTACCATTGCCATTATTTTCATGTGGACGACCTAGTAGTTGTGGTGCTAGTGGTTGCACGTAGTTCTGATTTTGATCAACCTCATCCTCGTAATCTCCCGCATAATCATCCTCCTCCGCATCAACAGCAGGACCCACAGAAGTATCAACAGCAGCACCAATAGTTTGGCCAGGCTCAAGAGGGACACGACTCGCTCGGCGGAGGGCTGTTTCGCGACGTGGAGGTAATCGTTGTTGTTGTTGTTGTTTTTGTTGTTGTTGTTTTTGTTGTTGTTGTTGTTGTTGTTGTTGTTGTTGTTGTTGTTGTTGTTGTTGTTGTTGTTGTTGTTGTTGTTGTTGTTGTTGTTGTTGTTGTTGCAGTGGTGCGGCAGGTGCAACCGGTGGTGGTTGTGGAAGACGCGCAAGCAGTTCATTAAATTTGTCATCGACCTTTGTTTTGAACGTCTTCTCAAAGCCAGTTATCTTTTCCAAGGCCTCTTCAAGATTGTTCAGCACATCTTGCAGCTGTTCAGTCATCATTTGCTGAAATTTATCATGCAACTCCTTATTCGTCATGTTCTCCCAGTCAGTCTCATCAACTTGTGATCTTACCATGGTTAGCATCAATAGAAACACTCAAGAATATGATCCTACAGACTACTAGAAAATGGTGGTGGTGGGGCGTCACAAATCCGTCAAGCAAATCTCAAATTCTTACCAGTTCTTACCCAACATCAGGCGGGGATCGGCAACCGTCGTAGTCAAAACTCTCAAAACTTGGATAGAGCGATTACCAGGGAGAGTCAAACGCTCGATGTAGATGTATGTGGAGCTCGGAAGGCTTATAATATGGTAGCAAAAAGGCTCAGCAATAATCAATTCAGAGATGCAAAGTTGAATAAACGCTTAATGACGGTACTGTGGTAGTCCTAGGCTAGACCGTGCTAGAGACGCGAGCCTAGAACACTAACAAAATCACGGTGTTGCACGTAAATAAGGGAGGAGCACGCTCTGATTTTTTTTCCTTTTTTCACCTTTTTCCTCTTTTTTTGCTCCATAACAATTTTTTTCAAAAAAGTCTACAAATGGTCTAAAAACTGCCTAGCCAGAATTTTCCAGACTTAGTTTTTTTTAACTGGAACTATATTTCTATTGCGGGTAGCACGAAAGTTCGGCAGTCCTACTCTGTCACGACTCAGAGTATGGCGTGATCTGGAAATCCAAAACATAGAAACAAAATACTGGACTCGGACATGGACTAGTGGTGGAGATGAATCTGGTGGAACTCAGAATGGTGGCGGAGATGAATCTGGTGGAACTCGGACCGGTGGCGGATATATGTTGCAGGTGGACTCGAATTGGCGTGATGGCAACGGATATGTGGTGGCGTATATGGACTCGGATTGGTGGTGAATATGTGGTGGTGGTATATGGCAGCGGCAATGAAGTTGGTGTGGTGGTGGTATATGGCAGTAGCGATGATGATGATGAGTAGTGATATATGGCAGCGGCGACATGAAAACCCATGAACAGAACTCGAAACTCCAAAGGACTAGACGCTAAGACCAACAACTTGACACGACGATGCAACCGCGAATTCAACAAAGCAAATACAGAAAAGATTATGCAAAGGCTCAGATTGGTTCGGATAAGATGAACTAACCCTATTTTTTTGGCATTTTCGTGGACTACAGGTATGAAGAATAGACTCGATCTAAACTACGAAAAACTGTAAAATCTCAGCGAGCAACCTGGAAATCTGATACCACTTGATAGAGGCAAAGGTGTCCCATCTTTCGATGAGATGGTGGCTATCGTTTTGGAGGAAGTCGACTTTGACAATCCGACTACGAACGTGCGAGGACGTCGCGCCTTAGCAATCGCTAAACCAACTCCGAGAGGTTATTGACCACGCCAGAGCACAATCAACCTGACCACGAAGGTCTATTTCCTGCAGGCAAATGAAGAACAAGCAAGAAACTAAGATTGCAATCTGGATATTGCGAATATAAGAGGAAAGCTCTATTGATCAAGGTGGGATTCTGTGATGCCTTTGTCTGGTCGTTGAACACAAATGAAATAAACGAAGTTGCAAGTATGGCGAACTTTAATCTAAACAAAACCCAAAGTCTAAATGGTGCCCTAAGGGTTGTATATATGGAGGAGAGAGGGGGAATTTTGTGGCCCTTGGAGGAGGGGACCGAAACCAACCCTAATTCTTGTTTCTCCACACATATGGACTCTAAAAATAGCCTATAATCAAGTATTTCGAAATTACATGGGCCTGGCCCAAAAATAAGGTCACGCAACACCTAGGATAGCCTCTGGACGAAATTTGTGAAGTGGCATCTTGTATATTTCGTCCAAGGCTTCATGCACTAATTATGGTGGCTTCAAAGTCCTGAAATCATCACTTGTAACTCTGTTCTTGTTCCCCTTGCGTATGCCATCATGTCCATGCTTGAACTTGCTCCAAGGTTCATCTTTCTTGTCCAAGCTAGGCCCTTCATTTCTAAGCAAAACAAATGTATCCAATTTAGGCAGCATCATATTCTCATGAACATTAGAATCATTACCAAGAAACGAAAGTACCTGATAATTCAATTGGTGTGCGTGAGCTCTAGTAATTGGTCCAGTATGTATAGCAGCAGGGGCTGTGGGTGTAACAATGGTATTGATGTCCTCATCACAAAGATACTTCACAAACCTTTGTGTCATGTTTAATTGCAGGTGTATGGGACGTTTGTACAATCCACATACGATGATAGAGGAAAAAGAGAAGTTTAGGTGTTGTTCAAAAAGTCTTCTCACATCACTTTTGGGCCAAGAGAAGATAGAGTCCAAGTCTCCCACGTTCTGGATTCAGATTAGGCCTACACAGACATACCTGACTCAAAATGCCAATAACTCTTTCATACGAACTCCGAATTGGGTGATTCTTTTTTGTTGAAAAGTAGATTTTGTGGTCTTTCCAAACCAATTGGGTTCACCTTAAAATTCGTCCCGGTCATTGATTTATCGCTGAAACTATTTGATGCTGCAGCAGAATCCGAGTCAAACTACAAGTCCAAAGGTGTTGCATCACCTCCACTTGGGCCCTTGAGCGTTGTATGACCTAGGGTTAGTTTTAGGCTGCCTTGGTACGTCCTCCCACCTCCTTCGCCACCACCCCTTGCTCCTATATAAGTAGATCCATCTAGTAGTTTTTTCCTTGAGTTTTATTTAGTTAAAAGTTAGCCATCGCTGCAACTTCGTGTACTTCGTTTGTGTCCAATGACCAGACCAAGACCGCTTATGAAACCCCACTGAGGGAGTCCTGGATTAGGGGGTATCTGGACAGCCGGATTATATCCTTTTGTCGGACTGTTGGACTATGAAGATACAAGTTTGAAGACTTCGTCTTATGTCCGGATAGGACTCTACGTGGCGTGGAAGGCAAGCTAGGCAATACGGATATGTATATCTCCTCCTTTGTAACCGACCTTGTGTAACCCTAGCCCCCTCCGGTGTCTATATAAACTAGATGGTTTTAGTCCGTAGGACAACATACAGTCATACCATAGGCTAGCTTCTAGGGTTTAGCCTCTCCGATCTCATGGTAGATCAACTCTTGTAATACTCATATCATCAAGAATAAATCAAGCAGGACGTAGGGTTTTACCTCCATCAAGAGGGCCTGAACCTAGGTAAAACATCGTGTCCCCTACCTCCTGTTACCATCTGCCTTAGACGCACAATTCGAGACCCCCTACCTGAGATCCGCCGGTTTTGACACCGACACCCACTTTTATCAATACTTCATCCATCTTCACAATATTCAGATTGCTTAATCATATTCTTGCCTGTTCTTTGATTGCTTGCAAGAATAGACCTTCGTGGTCAGGTTGATCGTGCTACGGCATGGTCAATAACCTCTTGGAGTTGGATCATGCTCAGGCGCAATGTCGTTGCACGTTTGTAGTCGGATCGTCAAAGTTGTCTCCACCAAATCGATAGTTATCATCTCATCGAAAGATCGGGACAGCGTCGCCTCTATTAGGTTATCTTCACCTCGACCGGAACCGCAATTAGTTACCCCTCAACCTACTACACCTACTGAAAATATTGAATATGAAATTCCTTCGGGTATGATAGAACAACTTGTAGCTAATCCTTATGCAGGAGATGGAACCAAACATCCTGATATGCACTTCATATATGTGGAAGAAATTTGTGGATAGTTTAAGCTTGTAGGTTTACCCAGAGATAAAGTTAAGAAGAAGCTTTTCCCTTTATCTTTGAAGGGAAAAGCATTAGCATTGTATAGGCTATGCGATGATATTGGATCTTGGAATTGGAATCCATTGAAATTGGTGTTTCACCAAAAAAATTATCCTATGCATCTAGTTCATCGTGATCGAAATTATATATATATATATATATATATATATATATATAAAATTTTTGGCCTCGTGAAGGAGAAAGTATCACTCTAGCTTGGGGGAGGCATAGGTCAATGTTATATCCATGCCCCAATCATGAGCTCTCAAGAGAAATTATTATTCAGAACTTCTATGCTCGGCTTTCTGGTGATGATCAATCCATGATCGATACTTCTTGTACTGGTTCATTTATGAAGAAGACTATTGAATTCCGGTGGGATCTTTTGGAAAGAATTAAATGCAACTCTAAAGATTGGGAACTCAACGAGGGTAAAGAGTCATGTATTAAGCTTAAGTTTGATTGTGTTAAATATTTTATGAATACCGATGCTTTTCAAAAGTTTAGCACTAAATATGGACTTGACTCTGAGATAGTAGCCTCCTTTTGTGAATCATTCTCTACTCATGTTGATCTCCCTAAGGAGAAGTAGTATCACACACCTATTAAAGAAGAAATTAAAGAACCAGTACTAGCTAAAGAAAAAACTATTATTTATAATGTTGATCTAGTTGTTCCTACTACTTATATTGAGAAACCACCTTTCCCTGTTAGGATCAAGGAACATGCTAAAGTTTCAACTGTGGTCAACAAAATTTATATTAGAACACCTACCTGATGAAGAAATCAAAGTAGAAGCTAGTGTTGCTATGGTTAAGGATCTCCTAGAAGAAAATATAGATGGGCATGTTATTTACTTCTGTGAAGAAGCTGCTAGAATTGCCAAACCCAATAAAAAGGATAAACATAGACCTGTTGTTGGCGTGCCCATTGTCTTAGTTAAAATAGGAGATCACTATTATCATGGTTTATGCGACATATGTGCTAGCGTGAGTGCTACTCCTTTTTCCTTATATCAAGAAATTATGAACGACATAACACCCGCAGAGATAGAAGACATAGATGTTACTATTAAATTTGCTAATAGAGACACCATATCACCAATTGGGATTGTTAGAGATGTTGAAGTCTTGTGTGGGAAAATAAAATACCCTACTGATTTTCTTGTTCTTGGTTCCCCACAAGATGATTTTTGTCTCATTATCTTTGGTAGACCTGTCTTGAACACCCTTAATGCTAAAATAGATTGTGAGAAACAAACTGTCGGTGTTAGCTTTGGTGACGAGTCTCATGAGTTTAATTTTTCCAAGTTTAGTAGAAAACCTCATACAAAAGAATTGCCTAGTAAGGATGAAATAATTGGTCTTACCTCTATTGTTGTGTCTCCTACTGATCCTCTAGAACAATATCTACTAGACCATGGAAATGATTTACATATGCATGGAAGAAATGAAATAGATATGATTTTCTTTGAACAACATCCTCTACTAAAACACAATTTGCCTATTGAAACTCTAGGAGGTCCTCTGATGCGGAGCATCCCACGTTCATCCCCATGTACACTCCGACTACTCTCCAAGCCCCAAGGATACATAAGATGAGACCTCGAGTATACACCATTGGACAGAAGGTGAACTCGCTCCTCTTTGAACCATCACTTTCCACATATGAGACATGGCTCCTACCTCAAATATATGTGCTATGCATGACCAGGAACAAGGAGGAACACCATGGACAAGACGGCAAGGACACCAAGCACGTGGAACAAGAGGAAGAGCTGCGAGGAAGCATCAGCTCCCGGATGTTCGACAGTCACCGGACGTCCGACGCCTGGAGTCTCCACCAGCCAAATGGACCAGTCGACGAAAGCTACAGCGGTCGGACGACCGACCAAGGCCGGACGTCCGACGACCATCAACCACCGGACGACCGACAACGTCCGGAAATCCAACAAGGGCTATCCCGAGCCAAAACGTTGGACGTCGACAAGTACCGGACGACCGGACCCTCGCGAGCCACCGGACGTCCGGTACCCGTCGGACGACCGGCGCCTATCTGTGCGCAGAGTATCGGGCCGAGGCCCATGTATCCCCCACTTACCCCTTCATGGCCCTATACTATATATACTCCTCCACCTCCTCCTAGTTAGGGTTAGCAAAGGATTAGCTCATATTTCGTGTGAGAGCTTTGCTCATCCACTTGGTTACCATCTCCTCGGAGATTTGAGCCTCCTACGGAGAAGATCCCCCAAGCGGATTCAAGACCCCTCTTTAGGAAAGAACATCAAGACCTCCTCACGGAGAAGACCGTTACCCTTGTATTGTCCTTAGTTGATCTTGTACCATGTGAACCCTATGTATTCGAGGATCCAGCACATGTGTGACTTTCTTGTGTCGGTTTAGTGATTCTCTTGTGTTTCCCTTGTGTTTTCCCTCTCTTTTCCCTCGTGTTCTTCGTGTTCATCATGGGATCCGCTCCTTTCATGAAAGATCGGGCGATTAGGGTTCTACCCTACATCATCCTCCTCCACCTAAAGGTGATCCTGTGTTTGAATTAAAACAATTGACGGACACTTTGAAATATGCTTATCTTGATGAGAAGAAGATATATCATGTTATTATTAGTGCTAACCTTTCAGAACATGAAGAAGAAAGATTATTGAAAGTTCTAAGGAAGCACCGAGCTGCTATTGGATATACTCCTGAAGATTTAAAGGGCATTAGTCCCACTGTATGTCAGCACAAGATTAATATGGAACCTGATGCTAAGCCCGTTGTTGATCAGCAACGTCGGTTAAATCCAAAAATGAAAGAAGTGGTAAGAATAGAAATATTGAAACTTCTGGAAGCAGGTATAATCTATCCTATAGCTGATAGTAGATGGGTAAGTCATGTTCACTATGTCCCTAAGAAAGGAGGTATTACTGTTGTTCCTAATGATAATAATGAACTTATTCTGTAGAGAATTGTTACAGGCTATAGAATGGTAATTGATTTTAGAAAATTAAACAAAGAAACTAGAAAAGATCACTACCCTCTGCCTTTTATTGATGAAATGCTAGAAAGATTATCTAAGCACACACATTTTTCCTTCCTTGATGGATACTTTGGTTTTTCACAAATACCGGTTTCTCAACCTAATCAAGAAAAGATCACTTTTACTTGTCCCTTTGGAACTTATGCTTATAGTCGTATGCCTTTTGTTTTATGCAATGCACCTGCTACCTTTGAAAGTTGTATGACTACTATATTCTCTGACTTTTGTGAAAAGATTGTTGAGGTTTTCATGGATGACTTTTCCATTTATGGGAAGTCTTTTGATGATTGTTTAAGAAATCTTGATCGAGTTTTGCAGAGATGCGAGCAAACAAATCTTGTCTTGAATTGGGAGAGCTGCCACTTTATGGTTAATGAAGGTATTGTTTTGGGCCATAAAATTTCTGAAACAGGTATTGAGGTGGACAAAGCTAAGGTTTATGCAATCGAGAAAATGCCATGTCCTAAAGATATCAAAGGTTTTTCCTAGGTCATGCTGGTTTCTATAGGAGATTTATCAAAGACTTTTCTAAAATTTGTAGGCCCCTTACTAATCTTTTGCAAAAGGATGTTCCTTTTGTTTTTGATGATGATTGTTTAGAAGCCTTTGAAACACTCAAGAAAGCCTTAATTTCTGCACCTATTGTTCCACCACCAGATTGGAACTTGCCGTTTGAAATTATGTGTGATGGTAGTGATTATGCTGTTGGTGTTGTTCTAGGACAAAGAGTTGATAAGATCCTAAATGTTATTCTTATGCTAGTAAAACTCTAGACAGTGCTCAATGAAATTATGGTACTACTGAAAAAGAATTTCTAGCAGTGGTGTTTGCTTGTGATAAATTTAGATCTTACATTGTTTATTCAAAAGTAATTGTTCACACCGACTGTAACACCCACAATGCAGCTAAATCTCCCACGTGTCGGGGCACGACTTAGAGGCATAGCCGCATGGTAGGCATGTCGCAAGAGGGGTAATCTTTACACATCCCATGTACTCAATAAGAAAGGGATAAAGAGTTGGCTTACAATCGCCACTTCACACAATACATAAATATAGCATACATCATCCAGAATACAATCAAGGTCCGACTATGGAACCAAAATAAAGAAAGACAACCCCAAATTCTAGATCCCCGATCGCCCCAACGGAGCTCCACTACTGATCAACAGGAAAACGAAACAACACAACGAACACGATCTTCATTGATCTCCCACTTGAGCTCAGTTGCGTCACCTGCACTGGTATCATCGGCACCTGCAACTGTTTGGAAGTATTTGTGAGCCACGAGGACTCAGCAATCTCACACCCGTGAGATCAAGACTATTTAAGCTTATGGGTAGGATAGGGTAGTGAGGTGGAGCTGCAGCAATCACTAAGCATATATGGTGGCTAACATACGCAAATAAGAGCGAGAAGAGAAGCAACGCAACAGTCGTGAACTAGAAGTGATCCTGAAACTACTTCCACACAAACATAACACAAGACCATGTTCACTTCCCGGACTCCGCCGAAAAGAGACCATCATGGCTACACACGCGGTTGATTCATTTTAATTAAGTTAAGTTTCAAGTTCTCTACAACCGGACATTAAAAAATTCCCATCTGCCCATAACCGCGGGCATGGCTTTCAAAAGTTCAAACCCTGCAGGGGTGTCCCAACTTAGCCCATCACAAGCTCTCACGGTCAACGAAGGATATTCCTTCTCCCAGGAAGACTTGACCAGTCTCGGAATCCTGGTTACAAGACATTTCGACAATGGTAAAACAAGACCAGCAAGACCGCCCGATGCACCGACATCCCGATAGGAGCTGCACATATCTCGTTCTCAGGGCAACACCGGACTGTCCAAGATTCCGATAGGCCAACCCAGAGTTGCCCCTGGTGGCCACTGGCTGCTGACAGGTTCGGACCAACACTTAGACAAGCACTGGCCCGGGGGGTTAAAATAAAGATGACCCTTCAGTCTACAGAACCCAAGGGAAGGTGATAGGTTGTTAGGCAAATATAAAACCAATGTTGGGCCTTGCTGGAGGAGTTTTATTCAAAGCGAACTGTCAAGGGGTCCCCATAACACCCAACCGTGTGAGGAACGCAAAATCAAGGAACATAACACCGGTATGACGGAAATTAGGGCGGCAAGAGTGGAACAAAACACCAGGCATAAGGCCGAGCCTTCCACCCTTTACCAAGTATATAGATGCATTAATTAAAATAAGAGATATTGTGATATCCCAACAATATCCATGTTCCAAACATGGAACAAACTTTATCTTCACCTGCAACTAGCAATGCTATAAGAGGGGCTGAGCAAAAGCGGTAACATAGCCAAACAACGGTTTGCTAGGAAAGGTGGGTTAGCGCCTTGACATGGGAATATGAGAGGCATGATATAGCAAGTGGTAGGTATCGCGGCATAGCAATAGAGCGAGCAACTAGCAAGCAAATATAGAAGTGATTTCGGGGGTATGGTCATCTTGCCTAAGATCCCGCAAGGAAGAAGAATGAGTCCATGAAGAAGACAAACGGACGTAGTCGAATGAATCCTCACAAACGCGACGTTATCGGAACTAACCCGAAGAAGCAACACCGGAAAGAAGCAAACAACATAGTAAACAACCATCACATAAGCATGGCATGATGCACAACCGGGTATGATGCATGTCCGGTTTAATGAGGATGGCATGGCAAAGTGCAACAAACAACACTACAAATTAAGTGGAGCTCAATATGCAATGTTGCATATTTAAGAAAACACCACATGACTTATTTAGTTCTCTCTCATTTAGGTACTCAACAATATTAAATGTTGTTAAACATGGCAAGAGGTGAAGCATAAATAAACTACCTATCTAGGAAAGTTTAAATGAGGCCGGATCAACAAGCAACAAGTCCGGAAAATCCTCATGTGCATATTTTAGGTTTGGTATTGTTCTGCCCTAAAGCATATTTTAGAGTTGTTAACCATGCAAAGTAAAGTCACCATGTTAAAGTAGGCATCTTTCTACCCCATTTACATATAAAGTTTGTTAAATTTGGAGCTACATTTATTAAGTTATGAAATAAAGCATTTTAACATGGCATAGGAGCAAATTTAACCAAACAACATTTTAAACATTTTAAACATGCATGAAAGTGGCAAAATATTAAACTACACAAAATTCTAAGCAATTTGCATATATAAGTTGTTTACATGTGATGCACGGTTGTAGAGTTATTAAATGCATGAACATGAGGGGATTTTCTATAAAAACTGCAGTCTCTGGTTAAATAGACAAATTTGCTGAACCTAAAAAAACACTACTGGGCTGGGGAAACTGCTCACATGGGCCAAATCTCGTTTGTTGGATAGGGGAGGCAGAGCGAAGGCTGGTGACGCGATGGTTGCTAGGCCGGGGAAACAGGCCAGCTGGAGCGGGCCCGACAGGGGATGGAGCTGGGCCGGGCCCCATGCGGTCGTCCTCCTCCCGACCTGTTTGGATCTGGGCCAGCGGCGACGATGCAAGCGGCAGGGCATCTCTGGTGAGTCGGCTATGCTGTAGCCGAGGGCAGGGCGCCCGGGGACCGGGTGATCTCTGCGAGGCCTAGCCGGATCCAGTGCGGGGACGAGCACCAGCGATGTGGAGCGGGTGCCGGCGGACCTGCAGGACGGCGGTGGCGACCCCATGCGGCGGCGGGGCTTCCTGAGAGCAAGATGGATCATGAGAGGGGAAGAAGAGGGAGAACCCGAGGGAGGAGGAGAGGAACAAGGCGGTGGCCACTCATCTCCGACGAGGCTGAGCCTACAGGGTCGCGAGGCAGGTGACGGGGATCTGGATCGGGAGCTCCTCTCCCGATCTGGAGCTCGGGGCGCAGGGGCGGCGCGGTTCGGGCTTCGGGCCCAGATCTGATGCGAGGCGGGCTGGTTGCGGGCTTCTGCGGGCCTCGAGGGGTGGAGGAGGCTAAGGGGCGATGTGGCAGTGTCTGGTTGGCTAGGGCGCCGGCGCTGGCGGCGGCTGGCGAACGGCAGCGTGCCAAGTGGCGGAGTGGAGGTGGGTGGGCACGGAAATGGAGGAGATGGTGGGAGGTGGCGGCGGCTGATGATTTGGGGTGCGGAAATTTAGGAGGAGGGGTAGGTAGCTGCTCAAAAATGGAAGGAGAGGTCTATATATAGACACAGGGACTAGGTTAGGGGGATTTTAGGGGCTTTCGGAGCCCTCCGATCGTGATCCGACGGCTCCGGTCGACGGGGGGGGGGGGTGTTAGGTGGCTGTGGAGAGTGGGTTGGGCTGAGATAAGAGAAGAGAGAGAGGTCCGTCGACTATTTTCGGAGACCGAAAACGTCCAACGTTTGACCAACTATAATGTCGCTATAGTTATCCATTGAGGCATCAAACGATCTCCGAATGCGATGAAATTTGACAGGCGTTCTATCTACACTATAACAACACCGCATGTCAACTTGCAACCCATTCCGAGAACATTTTCGGCCACTATAAAAAAATATTTCGGACGTGCCGCAGGCACGTGCAAGTGTGTCTGGGCTCAAAACGGACAACAGAAGGAACGGGGAGAACCCGGACGGATGCAAGTTTTGAAAACATGATGATATAATGCACATGATGACATGGCAAGATGCAACACGCAAGTGAATGACATGGCAAAGACAACGAATAACTGGAAGACACCTGGCGCAACGGTCTCGGGGCGTCACAACCCTCCACCACTACAAGAGGATCTCATCCCGAGATCTAGGATGACATCGGAGGGAAACGGAAGAGGAAGGGGTAAAACAAATTTGCTTCTTTGACAAACGAGTGAAACCAAAGAACCTTGAGAGGTTAAACAATTTCAAGAAAAGGACACAACGGAGATGAACGAAGTTGAAAACACTCCGTTAGAAAAGATGAACAAGGACCATTGCGAAAACCTTGTAGGCTGAAAGACATAAGAAAAAGGTTTCAATGTACAAGAAGTACATGCAAGCACTCCGGTTGAAACGAGATGTACAAGGAACGATAAGGATCAATTACGACAACACTCCGGTTAAAACAAGATAGAGAAGGAAAAATATAATGATATAATTTGGACAGCACTCCGACTGAAAATGGAAGGAATTGAACATGATTTTGACAAGATGAGAGGATACTAGATGACATCAACAACATACTGCCTCTGGAACTATCGAAATAATGGAACAAGGGGTAAGAAAGATCTCAGACAGCACTCTGGTTGAGAAGGAAGGCAAAACTTGACAGAATGGGAAGAACCTGAAAAGAGGGCACAACACTCCGGTTGAATGGATAAGCAAAGGAAAGAACATGATCCTCACCATTCGAGATGATGAGAGAAAAGAGCAACATCACAATGCCTCCGGAACAAAAGAGTGGCATGAAAACAACGGAGAAGAAAAAAACCCAGCTTCTGTCACAAATGAGTTTGGAAAGCACCCTTCCAAGAAGGTTATAACGGAGTTGTTGGAAAACCAACAACGAAAAGAACAAGCTTGTAGTGGGCTTATGGAGAACATCTCAAAAATACGAGGTGAAATTCTACCACTAGCGGAAACAATAGATTGAATTTATATCAACAAGGAGACAAGAAGCTTATTTCACCAAGAGGATAAATGAAGAACTTGGGCCATTTATAAGCACCATAAACCGCAACAATCCTTAGGGAAAGCTTTAGTTGAAATATAACCCAAGATAATTCCAATGAAGAGGTTGATTGGTTGAAAAGATGTCTTGAGCAAAGAGAAAATGATGGATTTAGATATGTCACTCTTGAAAAATTGTGAAACATGAAACACGAAGGGAAATTATCAACAATGACAAAACACCACCTCAAAAGATGAGATATGAAAGAATTGTACTTCGGAATGCAAGATGGAAAATGCTTGAACTCCTGAAAACAAGACATGTGTTGAACATCATGTTTATTTTAGAGTATAGCTTGGTGGATCTTAACTTCGAGAAAAATCTTGAGGACAACTGAAGAATGAAAGGAATCCTTGACGAACCACCATGTAGAGCCTCCATGAAGAACTCCGGTAATAAATGGATGATAAAAAGAAAGAGAAGTTGGAAACACAAGGTGACGCCTTGCAATGATTTAGATGGATCTTCATGATGATATAATTGAAGGGGAGCCTTGGCGCAGTGGTAAAGCTGCTGCCTTGTGACCATGAGGTCACGGGTTCAAGTCCTGGAAACAGCCTCTTACAGAAATGTAGGGAAAGGCTGCGTACAATAGACCCAAAGTGGTCGGACCCTTCCCCAGACCCTGCGCAAGCGGGAGCTGCATGCACTGGGGCATACTACTGATTCTCGTAGAAAGGATGCAGATAGATATAGAGAAAACTTGAGAAGGTCTTCAATGAACCACCGGTAGGATTTGGAAACAACAAAAGAATTGATATGATAACGAAGGAAGAGAAATCTTGAATGAACCACCGTAAGACTTGAAAAAATGAACGAAGAAAAGATAAAGAAACACCGGGAAGAATTAGAAAATGAACGAAGATACTTGAGGGAATTTGATACATGAGAATGAATAGATCATGAACTGATTAGAGAATATTTGAATGATGCACCGGTAAGATTTGGAGAACGAGAGCTGAAAGCTGGAATGAATAATCCTGAGATGATGGACTCTGGAGAATCAAACTGAAAAGACTCGTGAGTTTCTCTGGATGGGTGAAAAGAAATCTCACAATCGAAAACAATTATGAGAGGATGGTATCAAGCTTGAACTACGCATCTCTGAGAGAACGGATGAGATTTGGAGAAAAAACTCTTCTTTGGTCTTCAAATGTTGAGAATGACGAGAAGAAACACCACCATGACTTGTTGAGATACTCTGGGATGAATAACAGAAAGGTTGACCAACATTGAAAGAATTTGAAAGATCTTGGTGAAATACATTTGACTGATGACAATTCATTCTTATGTCAAACTTTGAAATGAATTTGAAAATGACTCCGGAAAAATTAGAAGAGTCAGGTAAGATCCTGGGAAAAGACCTGTGGGTTAGGGCCCACTCAAAAGAAACACCGTTGAACGATTACTTGAAAGTGAGATTGCGCCGGTTGAATTAAGTTGCTTGAATGAGACAACAACCTCGAGATAGCTTAAACGAATTAGCATAGGAAACGCGAATCTTCTGAGATTTCTTCAGCACTTCGGAACAAATGAATAGCGAGAGGTGAATAAATAAGAGAGTCTCCGGTAAGAACTTCCAACATGGAAAGCATGTGAACCAATGAAAATGATATGATCAACACCAAAAGCTTGATTTGAATCCAGTGGAGAAGAAAAGAGAACGAAGAATGATGAACTTGAAGCTCCATTAGTATCTTCCTGAGAATCACCGGATAAGAACATTGACGATAAAGAATGGAGAAGCGTCACATCCATAAAATGGATATTTGATTAAGAAATCCGAGCCCTTGCAGAAAAAGGGATGGGAGGGCAGGAAAACAAAGGCAACTTCGGGACAGATGAAACGAACAACATTGAGAAAACCGAGAGGTGATCTTGCGGATGTTGAAATGATCAGATCCACTTGAAGAGAAACACACCGATTGAAAAGGATTGACATGACAATCTCGATTATCATGAAGCATTAGTACTCCCATAGAAATATGAGAACACCATTTATAAAAAGGTATGGATTCAACACTTGACTTCGAAGCAACTCGAATACCACAATAAAATCAAAAAAACAAAAGGATTGGCTTGCAAAATAAGCCGAAACAAACATATGATAGATCCCATATCGTATCATGTGTCTGTTGGAAAGATATCCTATGAGATACTTGAATTCCCACCTATAAAACTCCCGAAACTTTCTGGTTATGCAATTAGGTGTTGGGGATACAGGGGAAGCATAATATCTCAACCAAACTAAACAATCCGTACATCCAGTTGTATCCATCCTTCAACACATAACCAAGAAACCTTTGAAAATCGTTTACCTCAACCTTCGAAAAGCATCCGTTATATGAGTTATGGCAATACTCCCGAACTCCCGCCCCAGTACTGGGTGGCGTCGAGGTTATCTCACCAACCGCTTCATAAAAGAGATTTTTGATGTCGGCGAAACTCAAGTATTCCAGAACTGCAACGATAAAATTGTGAGGACAACACCTCGGAGCTCAACTCCCCGGGACGCTACCACAACCCCTAAATGTCAGGAGGCACCAAGAACAATGTTCTCGTCACAAAACCATCGGAACGATTCCAAGATACCCGCATGATCCTAAAAAAAATCGTGAAATTTGAGGAGAGAAGAGTCAAAACTTCTATGTCAGGAGGCCTTACCAGAGCGACGAAGGGACTGAGGAGTAAAAAGAATCCTACTCTCCAATATATATAATCCTGAGACTCAAAACATTTTGTTCTAGACTCAACAACGTCAGCGATTCAATCAAGCAGGGGGCTCCTAAGTCGGGGATGGCTCTAATTACCAACTTGTAACACCCACAATGCGGCTATATCTCCCACGTGTTGGGGCACGACTTAGAGGCATAGCCGCATGGTAGGCATGTCGCAAGAGGGGTAATCTTTACACATCCCATGTACTGAATAAGAAAGGGATAAAGAGTCAGCTTACAATCGCCACTTTACACAATACATAAATATAGCATACATCATCTAGAATACAATCAAGGTCCGACTACGGAACCAAAATAAATAAAGACAACCCCAAATGCTAGATCCTTGATCGCCCCAACTGGGCTCCACTACTGATCAACAGGAAAATGAAACAACACAACGAACACGATCCTCATCGATCTCCCACTTGAGCTCAGTTGTGTCACCTGCACTGGTATCATCGGCACTTGCAACTGTTTGGAAGTATCTGTGAGCCACGAGGACTAAGCAATCTCACACCCGCGAGATCAAGACTATTTAAGCTTATGGGTAGGATAGGGTAGTGAGGTGGAGCTGCAGCAATCACTAAGCATATATGGTGGCTAAGATACGCAAATAAGAGCGAGAAGAGAAGCAACGCAACGGTCGTAAACTAGAAGTGATCCTGAAATTACTTACGCACAAACATAACACAAGACCGTGTTCACTTTCCGGACTCCACCGAAAAGAGACCATCACAGCTAAACATGCTTTTAATTAAGTTAAGTTTCAAGTTCTCTACAACCGGACATTAACAAATTCCCATCTGCCCATAACCGCGGGCACGACTTTCAAAAGTTCAAACCCTGTAGGGGTGTCACAACTTAGCCCATCACAAGCTCGCACGGTCAACGAAGGATATTCCTTCTCCCAGGAAGACCTGATCAGTCTCAGAATCCCGGTTACAAGACATTTCAACAATGATAAAACAAGACCAACAAGACTGCCCGATGAGCCGACATCCCGATAGGAGCTACACATATCTCGTTCTCAAGGCAACACCGGATTGTCCAAGATTCAGGTAGGCCAACCCAGAGTTGCCCCTGGTGGCCACCGGCGGCTGACAGGTTCAGACCAACACTTAGACAAGCACTGGCCAGGGGAGGTTAAAATAAAGATGATCCTTGAGTCTGCAGAACCCAAGGGAAGGTGATAGGTTGTTAGGAAAATGTAAAACCAAGGTTGGGCCTTGCTGGAGGAGTTTTATTCAAAGCGAACTGTCAAGGGGTCCCCATAACACCCAACCGTGTAAGGAACGCAAAATCAAGGAACATAACACCGGTATGATGGAAACTAGGGCGGCAAGAGTGGAACAAAACACCAGGCATAAGGCCGAGCCTTCCACCCTTTACCAAGTATATAGATGCATTAATTAAAATAAGAGATATTGTGATATCCCAACAATATCCATGTTCCAAACATGGAACAAACTTCATCTTCACATGCAACTAGCAACGCTATAAGAGGGGCTGAGCAAAAGCGGTAACATAGCTAAACAACAGTTTGCTAGGAAAGGTGGGTTAGCGGCTTGACATGGCAATATGGGAGGCATGATGTAGCAAGTGCTAGGTATCGCAACATAGCAATAGAGCGAGCAACTAGAAAGCAAAGATAGAAGTGATTTCGGGGGTATGGTCATCTTGCCCAAAGTCCAACAAGGAAGAAGAATGAGTTCATGAAGAAGACAAACGGACGTAGTCAAACGAATCCTCAAAAACGCGACGTTATCGGAACTAACCCGAAGAAGCAACACGGAAAGAAGCAAACAACATATTAAACAACCATCACATAAGCATGGCATGATGCACAACCAAGTATGATGCATGTCCGGTTTAATGAGGCATGGCATGGCAAAGTGCAACAAACAACACTACAAATTAAGTGGAGCTCAATATGCAACACATGACTTATTTAGTTCTCTCTCGTTTAGGTACTCAAAAATATTAAATGTTGTTAAACATGGCAAGAGGTGAAGCATAACAAAACTACCTATCTAGGTAAGTTTAAATGAGGCCGGATCAACAAGCAACAAGTTTGGAAAATTCTCATGTGCATATTTTAGGTTTGGTACTGTTCTACCCTAAAGCATATTCTAGAGTTGTTAACCATGCAAAGTAAAGTCACCATGTTAAACTAGGCATCTTTCTACCCCATTTACATATAAAGTTTGTTAAATTTGGAGCTACGGTTATTAAGTTATGAAATAAAGCATTTTAACATGGCATAGGAGCAAATTTAACCAAACAACATTTTAAACATGCATGAAAAGTGGCAAAATATTAAAGTACACAAAATTCTAAGCACTTTGCATATATAAGTTATTTACATGTGATGCACGGTTGTAGAGTTATTAAATGCATGAACATGAGGGGATTTTCTGTAGAAACTGCAGTCTCTGGTTAAATAGACAAATTCGTTGAACCTAAAAAAACTACTGGGCTGGGGAAACTGCTCACATGGGCCAAAGCCCATTTGGTGGATAGGGGAGGTAGGGCGAAGGCTCGAGACACGCTGGTTGCTGGGCCGAGGAAGCAGGCCAACTGGAGCGGGCCCGACGGGGATGGAGCTGGGCCGGGCCCCATGCAGTCGTCCTCCTCCCGACCTGTCTGGATCGGGGCCAGCAGCGACGATGCAGGCGGCAGGGCATCTCTGGCGAATCGGCTACGCGGTAGCCGAGGGTGGGGCGCCCGGGGGCCGGCGGATCTATGCGCGACCTAGCCGGATCCAGTGCGGGGACGGCGCCGACAACATGGGGTGGGTGCCGGCGGACCTGCAGGACGGTGGTGGCAACCCCATGCGGCGGCGGGGCTCCCTGAGAGCAAGATGGATCATGAGAGGGGAAGAAGAGGGAGAACCATAGGGAGGAGGAGAGGAACAGGTCGGCGGCCACTCATATCCGACGAAGTCGGAGCTCCGGCGAGGCTGAGCCAGCAGGGTCGCGAGGCAGGTGACGGGGATCTGGATCGGGAGCTCCTCTCCCGATCTGGAGCTCGGGGCGCAGGGGCGGCGCGGTTCGGGCTTCGGGCCCAGATCCGACGCGAGGTGGGCCGGTTGCGGGCTTCCACGGGCCTCGCGGGGTGGAGGAGGCTAAGGGGCGATGTGGCGGTGTCTGGTTGGCTGGGGCGCTGGCGCTGGCGGCAACTGGCGAACAACGGCGTGCCAAGTGGCGGAGTGGAGGTGGGTGGGCACGGAAATGGAGGAGATGGTGGGAGGTGGCAGCGGCTGATGATTAGGGGTGCGGAAATTTAGGAGGAGGGGTAGGTAGCTGCTCAAAAATGGAAGGAGAGGTCTAGATATAGACACATGGACTAGGTTAGGGGGATTTTAGGGGCTTTCGGAGCCCTCCAATTGTGATCTGACGACTCTGGTCGAAGGGAGCATTAGGTGGCTGTGGAGAATGGGTTGGGTTGAGAGAAGAGAAGAGAGAGAGGCCCGTCGACTATTTTCGGAGACCGAAAACGTCCGACGTTTGACCGACTATAATGTCGCTATAGTTATCCGTTGAGGCATCAAACGATCTCCGAATGCGATGAAATTTGACAAGCGTTCTATCTACACTATAACAACACCGAATGTCAACTTTCAACCCATTCCGAGAACATTTTCCGGCCACACTAAAATAATATTTCAGACGTGCCACTGGCGCGTGCAAGTGTGTCTGGGCTCAGAACGGACAACAGAAGGAACGGGGAGTACCCGGACGGATGCATGTTTTGAAAACATGATGATACGATGCACATGATGACATGACAAGATGCAACACGCAAGCGAATGACATGGCAAAGACAGCGAATAACTGGAAGACACCTGGCGCAACGGTCTCGGGACGTCACACCGACCATGCTGCTATTAAATATCTTATGGAAAAGAAAGATGCTAAACCTAGACTTATTCGATGGGTTCTCTTACTTCAAGAATTTGATTTGCATATCACTGATAGAAAAGGAGCAGAGAACCCCGTAGCTGATAACTTATCTAGGTTGGAGAATGTCCTTGATGACCCAGTACTTATTGATGATAGTTTTGCTGATGAGCAGTTAGCTGCAATAAATGTTTCTCATAACACTCCTTGTATGTTGACTATGCTAATTACATTGTTCCTAAATATTTACCACCTAGCTTTACATACCAACAAAAGAAAAAATTCTTCTATGATTTAAGACATTACTATTGGGATGACCCACATCTTTATAAAGAAGGAGTAGATGGTATTATTAGACATTGTGTACCTGAGCGTGAATAGGGACAAATCCTATGGAAATGTCACTCCGAAGCTTACGGAGGGCATCATGCGGGAGACATAACTGCTCACAAGGTATTTCAGTCTGGGTTTTATTGGACTACTCTCTTCAAGGATGCTTGTAAGTTTGTCTTATCTTGTGATGAATGTCAAAGAATAGGTAATGATAGAGGCAAAGGTGTCCCGTCTTTCGATGAGAAGGTGGATTTCGCTTTGGTGGAAGTCGACTTTGACGATCCGACTACGAACGTGCGAGGACGTCGCGCCTTAGCAATCGCTAAACCAACTCCGAGAGGTTACTGACCACGCCGGGGCACGATCAACCTGACCACGAGGGTCTGTTTCCTGCGAGCAAACGAAGAACAAGCAAGAAACTAAGATTGCAATCTGGATATTGCGAATATAAGATGAAAGCTTTATTGATCAAGGTGGGGTTCTGTGACGCCTTTGTCTGGTCGTTGAACACAAACGAAGTACGCGAAGTTGCAGCTATGGCGAACTTTTAATCTAAACAAAACCCAAAGTCTAAACGATGCCCTAAGGGATGTATATATGGAGGAAGAGGGGGGAATTTCGTGGCCCTTGGTGGAGGGGTCCGAAATCAACCCTATCTCTTGTTTCCCCACACATACGGACTCTAAAAATAGCCTATACTTATGTATTTCGAAATTACATGGGCCTGGCCCAATAATAAGGTGACGCAACACCTAAAATAGCCTCGGGACGAAATTTATGAAGTGGCATCTTGTATATTTCGTCCAAGGCTTCATGCACCCATTATGGTGGCTTCAAAGTCCTGAAATCATCACTTGTAACTCCGTTCTTGTTCCCCTTGCGCATGCCATCATCTCCATGCTTGTTCTTGCTCCAATGTTCATCCTTCTCCAAGCTAGGCCCTTCATTTGTAAGCAAAACAAATGTATCCAATTTAGGCAGCATCATATTCTCATGAAATTTAGAATCATTACCAAGAAACGAAAGTACCTGGTAATTTAGTTGGCGTGCACGAGCTCTAGTAATTGGTCCAGTATGTATAGCAGCAGGGGCTGTGGGTGTAACAATTGTATTGATGTCCTCATCATCCTCCCCTTCTTGAAATGAAGTCGTCCTCGACGGAAGTTCATCTTCCTCACCCAAATAAGGCTTCAAATCTGCAATGTTAAAAGTGGGACTAACCCCAAAATCTGCAGGCAGCTCAAGTTTATATGCATTATCATTTATTTTCTCTAACACCTTAAAGGGACCATCAGCACGTGGCATTAGCTTTGATTTGCGCAAATCAGGAAATCTATCCTTACGCAAATGTAACCAAACAAGATCTCCAGGTGCAAACACAACATGTTTTCTACCCTTATCTCCAGCAAGTTTATATTTAGCATTCATACGCTCAATGTTTTCCTTAGTTAACTCATGCATTTTTAAAATCAATAGCTTCAATCTTGGCTTTATCAACTTCAATTCCCTGTGGAGTAACAACATAGCCAAGAAAAGATACTCGGTCGGTGCAAAAGGTGCACTTCCCAAGGTTACCAAACAAACGTGCATCACGTAGAGCAATAAAAACAGCACGTAAATGTTCCAAATGTTCTTCCAAAGATCTGCTATAAATCAATATGTCATCAAAGTAAACTACCACAAATCGTCCAATGAAAGCACGTAAAACTTCGTTCATTAATCTCATGAAAGTACTAGGTGCATTAGTTAACCCAAAAGGCATGACTAACCACTCATATAATCCAAACTTAGTTTTAAATGCTGTTTTCCATTCATCTCCCAATATCATACGAATTTGATGGTAGCCACTACGCAAATCAACTTTGGAGAATATTGTAGAGCCACTCAATTCATCAAGCATATCATCTAGCCTAGGAATAGGATGACGATAACGAATAGTAATATTATTAATGCCTCTACAATCAACACACATACGTGATGTACCATCCTTTTTCGGCACTAGAATAATAGGAACAGCACAAGGACTAAGGGATTCGCGTATATAACCTTTGTCGAGAAGCTCTTGTACTTGACGCATAATCTCCTTCGTCTCCTCTGGATTGGTACGGTATGGTGCACGGTTTGGCAGTGAAGCACCGAGAATTAAGTCAATCTGATGCTCAATCCCTCGAATAGGCGGTAATCCCGGTGGCACGTCTTGTGGAAAAACGTCAGCGAACTCCTGCAAAATGTTAGTGACAGCAGGAGGCAAAGAGGAAGGCACGTCCTCGAATGAAAATAATGCCTCTTTGCACACAAAAGCATAGCAAACAGATTTGCTAAAATCTAGATCATCAATATCAGATTTGGTGGCAAGTAAACATGCACTTTTCAATTTAATTTCAGAAGCAACACTAGATGGTTTATTATTAGGCTTCATTTGTTGCTCAAATTCTTTTGCCACAATCTGATTTTCACTCTTATTCTTCTCCTGTTGTGCTTTATTAGCTCTATTAATATCATCTTTCAAAATGGAATCAGGAGTCATAGGAAGCAAAGTAATATTTTTATCCTTATGAACAAGAGTATAGTGATTGTTTCTACCATGGTGTACAGAATTTTTATCAAATTGCCATGGTCTACCAAGTAATAAGGAACATGCTTGCATAGGTACCACATCACAATCAACATAATCAGCATATGTGATAGAGGCAAAGGTGTCCCGTCTTTCGATGAGATGATGGATATCGCTTTGGTGGAAGTCGACTTTGACGATCCGACTACGAACGTGCGAGGACGTCGCGCCTTAGCAATCGCTAAACCAACTCCGAGAGGTTATTGACCACGCCGGAGCACGATCAACCTGACCACGAGGGTCTGTTTCCTGCGAGCAAACGAAGAACAAGCAAGAAACTGAGATTGCAATCTGGATATTGCGAATATAAGATGAAAGCTTTATTGATCAAGGTGGGGTTCTGTGACGCCTTTGTCTGGTCGTTGAACACAAACGAAGTACGCGAAGTTGCAGCTATGGCGAACTTTTAATCTAAACAAAACCCAAAGTCTAAACGATGCCCTAAGGGCTGTATATATGGAGGAAGAGGGGGGAATTTCGTGGCCCTTGGTGGAGGGGTCCGAAATCAACCCTATCTCTTGTTTCCCCACACATACGGACTCTAAAAATAGCCTATACTTATGTATTTCGAAATTACATGGGCCTGGCCCAATAATAAGGTGACGCAGCACCTAAATTAGCCTCGGGACGAAATTTATGAAGTGGCATCTTGTATATTTCGTCCAAGGCTTCATGCACCCATTATGGTGGCTTCAAAGTCCTGAAATCATCACTGGTAACTCCGTTCTTGTTCCCCTTGCGCATGCCATCATCTCCATGCTTGTTCTTGCTCCAATGTTCATCCTTCTCCAAGCTAGGCCCTGGTAATTTAGTTGGCGTGCACGAGCTCTAGTAATTGGTCCAGTATGTATAGCAGCAGGGGCTGTGGGTGTAACAATTGTATTGATGTCCTCATCATCCTCCCCTTCTTGAAATGAAGTCGTCCTCGACGGAAGTTCATCTTCCTCACCCAAATAAGGCTTCAAATCTGCAATGTTAAAAGTGGGACTAACCCCAAAATCTGCAGGCAGCTCAAGTTTATATGCATTATCATTTATTTTCTCTAACACCTTAAAGGGACCATCAGCACGTGGCATTAACTTTGATTTGCGCAAATCAGGAAATCTATCCTTACGCAAATGTAACCAAACAAGATCTCCAGGTGCAAACACAACATGTTTTCTACCCTTATCTCCAGCAAATTTATATTTAGCATTCATGCGCTCAATGTTTTCCTTAGTTAACTCATGTATTTTTAAAATCAATTCAGCACGTTGTTTAGCATCAAAATTAACCTTCTCCGAAGATGGAAGAGGCAACAAATCAATAGGTGCACGAGGTAGGAAACCATACACAACTTCAAAAGGGCACATCTTAGTAGTAGAATGCAATGAACGATTATAAGCAAATTCAATATGAGGCAAGCATTCCTCCCACATTTTCTTATTATTCTTCAAAACAGCCCTAAGCATAGTAGACAACGTTCTATTGACTACTTCAGTTTGTCCATCAGTTTGGGGGTGACAAGTAGTACTAAAAAGCAGTTTAGTCCCCAACTTAGCCCATAAACATCTCCAAAAGTGGCTAAGAAATTTAGTATCACGATCTGAAACAATAGTATTTGGCACACCATGCAAGCGAATAATTTCACGAAAGAACAAATCAGCAACATTAACAGCATCATTGCTTTTATGACATGGTATAAAGTGTGCCATTTTCGAGAATCTATCCATGACAACAAATATGCTATCCCTCCCCTTCTTTGTTCGAGGTAAACCTAAAACAAAGTCCATAGATATATCCTCCCAAGGAACACTAGGTACAGGCAAAGGCATATATAAACCATGAGGATTGAGTCGTGACTTAGCTTTTTGACATGTAGTGCATCGAGCAATAAAACGCTCAACATCCCGTCTCATCTTTGGCCAAAAGAAATGTGTAGCAAGTACGTCCTCCGTCTTCTTCACGCCAAAGTGTCCCATTAATCCTCCTCCATGCGCCTCCTGCAACAACAAAAGACGAACGGAGCTAGCTGGATTGCATAGCTTGTTAGCACGAAACACAAATCCATCGTTAACGTCAAACTTGTTCCACATTCTTCCTTCTTTACAATTCTGCATTACATCTTTAAAATCAGCATCATGCACATATTGATCTTTGATGGTCTCCAAACCAAATATTTTGAAGTCAAGTTGTGAAAGCATAGTATAGCGACGAGACAATGCATCAGCAATAACATTTTCTTTTCCCTTCTTGTGTTTAATGACATAAGGGAAAGTCTCAATGAATTCAACCCATTTAGCATGTCTACGATTCAGTTTAGCTTGACTTTTAATATGTTTCAAAGATTCATGATCAGAATGTATAACAAATTCTTTGGGCCATAAATAATGTTGCCATGTTTCTAAAGTCCGAACAAGAGCATATAATTCTTTATCATAAGTAGAATAATTCAGACTAGGCCCACTCAATTTTTCAGAAAAGTATGCAACAGGTTTGCCATCTTGTAATAACACACCTCCTAATCCAATTCCACTAGCATCACATTCAAGCTCAAAAGTCTTATTAAAATCAGGAAGTTGGAGTAAAGGAGCATGTGTCAACTTATCTTTCAATACCGTGAAGGCTTCTTCCTGTGCGGTACCCCAAACAAAAGACACATCCTTCTTTGTAAGCTCATTGAGAGGTGCAGCAATGGTGCTGAAATCTCCCACAAAACGCCTATAGAATCCAGCGAGGCCAAGAAAACTCCTCACTTGTGTGACCGTTTTGGGCTGCGGCCAACTCTCAATAGCTTCAATCTTGGCTTTATCAACTTCAATTCCCTGTGGAGTAACAACATAGCCAAGAAAAGATACTCGGTCGGTGCAAAAGGTGCACTTCCCAAGGTTACCAAACAAACGTGCATCACGTAGAGCAATAAAAACAGCACGTAAATGTTCCAAATGTTCCTCCAAAGATCTGCTATAAATCAATATGTCATCAAAGTAAACTACCACAAATCGTCCAATGAAAGCACGTAAAACTTCGTTCATTAATCTCATGAAAGTACTAGGTGCATTAGTTAATCCAAAAGGCATGACTAACCACTCATATAATCCAAACTTAGTTTTAAAGGTTGTTTTCCATTCATCTCCCAATTTCATACGAATTTGATGGTAGCCACTACGCAAATCAACTTTGGAGAATATTGTAGAGCCACTCAATTCATCAAGCATATCATCTAGCCTAGGAATAGGATGACGATAACGAATAGTAATATTATTAATGCCTCTACAATCAACACACATACGTGATGTACCATCCTTTTTCGGCACTAGAATAATAGGAACAGCACAAGGACTAAGGGATTCGCGTATATAACCTTTGTCGAGAAGCTCGTGTACTTGACGCATAATCTCCTTCGTCTCCTCTGGATTGGTACGGTATGGTGCATGGTTTGGCAGTGAAGCACCGGGAATTAAGTCAATCTGATGCTCAATCCCTCGAATAGGCGGTAATCCCGGTGGCATGTCTTGTGGAAAAACGTCAGCGAACTCCTGCAAAATGTTAGTGACAGCAGGAGGCAAAGAGGAAGGCACGTCCTCGAATGAAAATAATGCCTCTTTGCACACAAAAGCATAGCAAACAGATTTGCTGAAAGCTAGCTCATCAATATCAGATTTGGTGGCAAATAAACATGCACTTTTCAATTTAATTTCAGAAGCAACACTAGATGGTTTATTATTATGCTTCATTTGTTGCTCAAATTCTTTTGCCACAATCTGATTTTCACTCTTATTCTTCTCCTGTTGTGCTTTATTAGCTCTATTAATATCATCTTTCAAAATGGAATCAGGAGTCATAGGAAGCAAAGTAATATTTTTATCCTTATGAACAAGAGTATAGTGATTGTTTCTACCATGGTGTACAGAATTTTTATCAAATTGCCATGGTCTACCAAGTAATAAGGAACATGCTTGCATAGGTACCACATCACAATCAACATAATCAGCATATGTAGAGATACTAAAATGCACACGAACAGTACGTGTTACCTTAACCTTGCCGCTGTTGTTGAACCATTGGATGTAGTAAGGATGTGGATGTGGTCTTGTGGTGAGAGAAAGCTTCTCCACCATCTCCATGCTAGCCAAGTTGTTGCAGCTCCCTCCGTCTATTATGACGCGCACAGAACGTTCCTTCACAACTCCCTTGGTATGGAACAAATTGTGCCTCTGATTTTGCTCAGCTTGTGTGACCTGCACACTCAAAACACGTTGAGCAACTAAACATTCATACCTTTCAGCGTCTTCAGGAGCCATGTATTGCGTCTCATGATCAGAATCATCTCCACCATGTTCTTCACGTGTAATAAGAGCTAATGTCTCCTCATCATAGTCACTAGCAGACTCATATCCACCATCCGCGGTAGCAATCATCACACGCGGAGATTTGCATTCTCTCGCATAATGACCTCCTCCCTTACAACGACGACAAATAATATCACTTGTGTGCCCTGTTGATGCTATGGAAGAAGAAGAACGCTGTGTAGGCCCCGCAGGTGCGCTCTTGGCAGATAATGGTGGTTGTGCCTGTTTTCTTGTATCACGGCTGGAGGTGGCACCTGATGGAAGTGCTGGTGCAGTTGAAGTAGAAGATGCACGTGGTGTCCATGATGAAGGTCGGCCTGCAGAAAAGTTAGTTCGCCCCAATGCTTGTCGATCCTGCACTTCACGTTCAGCTTTACAAGCAAGATGGAATAAGCGAGTGATATTAGTATTCTCCTTATAGTCTAGAATGGTCTGAATCTCTCTATTTAATCCACCCAGAAAACGTGCAAGCATAGCTTCATTCTCCTCAACAATACCACATCTAATCATGCCAGTTTGTAATTCCTGATAATATTCTTCTACAGAATTTTTTCCTTGTCTTAAACGCTGCAATTTTTGAAGCAATTCACGTTGATAATATGGTGGAACCCAACGCGTACGCATAGCAGTTTTCAAAGCAGCCCAAGTAGTTGGAATATGATATAATCTACAATGTTCAGACCACCATACACATGCAAAACTAGTGAAAGCACAAACAGCAGCAACAACTCGTCTCTCCTCAGGATATTGTAAACATGTAAATCGTTGTTCAGTTTCTAACTCCCAAGTAAGATATATATCAGGAACATATCTACCCTCAAATGGTGGAATATTCAATTTCAGTTTAGGAATATGGACATCATCTCGTACCTGAGGTGGTGGTGCAGGCCTACCATGACGAATATATACCTGGGGTCGACCTGCTGGTGGTGGTGCTGGTGGCTGCTCGTAGATCTGATTTTGATCAACCTCATCCTCATAATGACCCGCATACTCATCATCCTCCTGGGTACCAGCAGGAGCAGTAGCAGGAGCCAAAGAAGCACCAACAGCAGTAGCAGCGGCACCAGAAGTTTGTCCTGTCTCAATAGGAACACGCTGTGCTCGTCCATACTGATTCGGAAGGGGGCGTAGTTGTTGTTGTTGCAGAGGTGCGACAGGTGCAGCCGGTGGTGGAAGACGCGCAAGCAGTTCATTAAATCTGTTATCGAGCTTTGTTTCGAACGTCTTCTCAAGGCCAGTGATCTTCTCCATGGCCTCTTCAAAATTGTTCAGCACATCTTGTACCTGTTCAGTCATCATTTGCTGAAACTTATCACGAAGCTCCTTGTTCGATAAGTTCTCCCAGTCAATCTCGTCGGCTTGTGATCCTGGCATGGTTAGCAGCAATAGAAACACACAAGAATATGATCCTACAGACTACTAAGAAGTGGTGGTGGTGTATCACAAATCCGTCAAGCAAATCTCAAATTCTTACCAGTTCTTACCCAGCAGCAGGCGGTGATCGGCAACCGTTGTAGTCAAAAACTCTCAAAGCGTGGATAGAGCGATTACCAGGGAGAGTCGAACACACGACGTAGATGTATGTGGAGCTGGGAAGGCTTATAGTATGGTAGCAAAAAGGGTCAGCAATAATCAATTCAGAGATGCAAAGTTGAATAAACGCTCAACGATGGTACTGTGCTGGTCCTAGGCTAGACTGTGCTAGAGACGCGAGCCTAGAACACCAACAAAATCACGGCGCGGCACGTAAACAAGGGAAAAGCACACTCTGAATTTTCTTTTTCGCTCTTTTCTTTTGTTGCGCTCTTTTTTTTTGCGCTGTTTTTTTTTTTTGCGAAAAATCATTATAATGGCGAGTGTCTCAAAACTCTTCTTAGCTCAAACTGACAGGATGGGCACGAAATTTTTTCGACCAATTTTTTTTTTTGAGTGCCCGGACCCAAAAACTGGAAACGGGTCAAAAAAAACTTCCTATAATGGCACCTGTCTCAAAACACTCAGAAACACCTAAAAATAGGATAGCCAGAATTTTTTTCGAAAAATGCGTTTTCGAAAAATTTTGGGCCTAAACGGAGCGTGGCTACCCAAATCTCCATGCTAGCCAAGTTGTTGCAGCTCCCTCCGTCTATTATGACGCGCACAGAACGTTCCTTCACAACTCCCTTGGTATGGAACAAATTGTGCCTCTGATTTTGCTCAGCTTGTGTGACCTGCACACTCAAAACACGTTGAGCGACTAAACATTCATACCTGTCAGCGTCTTCAGGAGCCATGTATTGCGTCTCATGATCAGAATCATCTCCACCATGTTCTTCACGTGTAATAAGAGCCAATGTCTCCTCATCATAGTCACTAGCGGACTCATATCCACCATCCGCGGTAGCAATCATCACACGCGGAGATTTGCATTCTCTCGCATAATGACCTCCTCCCTTACAACGACGACAAATAATATCACTTGTGTGCCCTGTTGATGCCATGGAAGAAGAAGAACTCCGTGCAGGCCCAGCAGGTGCGCTCTTGGCAGATAATGGTGGTTGTGCCTGTTTTCTTGTATCACGACTGGAGGAGGCACCTAATTGAGGTGCTGGTGCAGTTGAAGTAGAAGACGCACGCGGTGTCCATGATGAAGGTCGGCCTGCAGAAAAGTTAGTTCGCGCCAATGCTTGTCGATCCTGCACTTCACGTTCAGCTTTACAAGCAAGATGGAATAAACGAGTGATATTAGTATACTCCTTATAGTCTAGAATGGTCTGAATCTCTCTATTTAATCCACCCAGAAAACGTGCAAGCATAGCTTCATTCTCCTCAACAATACCACATCTAATCATGCCAGTTTGTAATTCCTGATAATATTCTTCTACAGATTTTTTCCCTTGTCTTAAACGCTGCAATTTTTGAAGCAATTCACGTTGATAATATGGTGGAACCCAACGCGTACGCATAGCAGTTTTCAAAGCAGCCCAAGTAGTTGGAATAGGATATAATCTACAATGTTCAGACCACCATACACATGCAAAACTAGTGAAAGCACAAACGGCAGCAGCAACTCGTCTCTCCTCAGGATATTGTAAACATGTAAATCGTTGTTCAGTTTCTAACTCCCAAGTAAGATATATATCAGGAACATATCTACCCTCAAATGGTGGAATATTCAATTTCAGTTTAGGAATATGGACATCATCTCGTACCTGAGGTGGTGGTGCAGGCCTACCATTACGAATATATACCTGAGGTCGACCTGCTGGTGGTGGTACAGGTGGCTGCATGTAGTGTTGATTTTGATCAACCTCATCCTCATAATCTCCCACATAATCATCCTCCTCCGCATCAGCAGCAGGAGCCACAGAAGTATCAACAGCAGCACCAACAGTTTGGCCAAACGCAAGAGGAACACGGCTTGCTCGGCGGAGGTCCGCTTCGCGACGTGGAGGTAGTCGTTGTTGTTGTTGTTGGAGAGGTGCGTTAGGTGCAGCGGGTGGTGGTGGTGGAAGACGCGCGAGCAATTCATTAAACTTGTTATCGAGCTTTGTTTCGAACGTCTTCTCAAGGCCAGTGATCTTCTCCATGGCCTCTTCAAAATTGTTCAGCACATCTTGCACCTGTTCAGTCATCATTTGCTGAAACTTATCATGAAGCTCCTTGTTCGATAAATTCTCCCAGTCAATCTCGTCGGCTTGTGATCCTGGCATGGTTAGCAGCAATAGAAACACACAAGAATATGATCCTACAGACTACTAAGAAGTGGTGGTGGTGTATCACAAATCCGTCAAGCAAATCTCAAATTCTTACCAGTTCTTACCCAGCAGCAGGCGGTGATCGGCAACCGTTGTAGTCAAAAACTCTCAAAGCGTGGATAGAGCGATTACCAGGGAGAGTCGAACACACGACGTAGATGTATGTGGAGCTGGGAAGGCTTATAGTATGGTAGCAAAAAGGGTCAGCAATAATCAATTCAGAGATGCAAAGTTGAATAAACGCTCAACGACGGTACTGTGCTGGTCCTAGGCTAGACTGTGCTAGAGACGCGAGCCTAGAACACCAACAAAATCACGGCGCGGCACGTAAACAAGGGAAAAGCACACTCTGAATTTTTTTTTTCGCTGTTTTTTTTTGCGAAAAATCACTATAATGGCGAGTGTCTCAAAACTCTTCCTAGCTCAAACTGACAGGATGGGCACGAAATTTTTCGACCAAATTTTTTTTTTTCGACTGCCCGGACCCAAAAACTGGAAACGGGTCAAAAAAAAAACTTCCTATAATGGCACCTGTCTCAAAACACTCAGAAACACCTAAAAATAGGATAGCCAGAAATTTTTTCGAAAAATGCGTTTTCGAAAAATTTTGGGCCTAAACGGAGCGTGGCTACCCGACTCTTTTTTTTTCCGAAACCTACTCCGGCAAGGAAACACGAATCGGAATCTAGATGGATCTCGAAAACAACCCTAATAAGCAAGGAACTCGTATTGGTGGTGGATATATGGTGGTGGTATATGGCAGCGGTGGTGGTAGCGGTGGTAGTATATGGATATGGATCGGTGGTGGTATATGGCCACGGATTGGTGGTGGTATATGGATACGGATTCGGAGCGGTGGCGGATAAGCGGTGGTGGTAGATGGCAGGGGCGATGATGATGGTGCGGCGGCGGCGTGACAACTTATGACCAGAACTCGAAACTCTAAAAGACTAGACGCTAAGACCAGCAACTAGACCGACGATGCAACCGCAAATTCAACAAAGCAAAACCCTAAAAAGATTATGCAAAGGCTCAGATTGGTTCGGATATGATGAACTAACCCTAATTTTTTTTGTGTGGCTTTTTCGTGGACTGTAGGTATGAAGAACAGACTCGATCTAAACTACGAAAAACTGTAAAATCTCACCGAGCAACCTGGAAATCTGATACCACTTGATAGAGGCAAAGGTGTCCCGTCTTTCGATGAGATGATGGATATCGCTTTGGTGGCAGTCGACTTTGACGATCCGACTACGAACGTGCGTGGACGTCGCGCCTTAGCAATCGCTAAACCAACTCCGAGAGGTTATTGACCACGCCGGAGCACGATCAACCTGACCACGAGGGTCTGTTTCCTGCGAGCAAACGAAGAACAAGCAAGAAACTGAGATTGCAATCTGGATATTGCGAATATAAGATGAAAGCTTTATTGATCGAGGTGGGGTTCTGTGACGTCTTTGTCTGGTCGTTGAACACAAACGAAGTACGCGAAGTTGCAGCTATGGCGAACTTTTAATCTAAACAAAACCCAAAGTCTAAACGATGCCCTAAGGGCTGTATATATGGAGGAAGAGGGGGGAATTTCGTGGCCCTTGGTGGAGGGGTCCGAAATCAACCCTATCTCTTGTTTCCCCACACATACGGACTCTAAAAATAGCCTATACTTATGTATTTCGAAATTACATGGGCCTGGCCCAATAATAAGGTGACGCAGCACCTAAAATAGCCTCGGGACGAAATTTATGAAGTGGCATCTTGTATATTTCGTCCAAGGCTTCATGCACCCATTATGGTGGCTTCAAAGTCCTGAAATCCTCACTTGTAACTCCGTTCTTGTTCCCCTTGCGCATGCCATCATCTCCATGCTTGTTCTTGCTCCAATGTTCATCCTTCTCCAAGCTAGGCCCTTCATTTGTAAGCAAAACAAATGTATCCAATTTAGGCAGCATCATATTCTCATGAACATTAGAATCATTACCAAGAAACGAAAGTACCTGGTAATTTAGTTGGCGTGCACGAGCTCTAGTAATTGGTCCAGTATGTATAGCAGCAGGGGCTGTGGGTGTAACAATTGTATTGATGTCCTCATCACATGCAATAAGTCATTCAACACAGAATCATCACCAAGATTAGAGGTCATATCAAAATGATTAAACATTGGTTCTTTTGCATCAATAGTTAATTCAATGGGTGCACTCAAAATTGTTGGTATTTCAGTTGTTTGATCACATGGCAAAGTCAAATTATCAACGTAGTCCTCTAAAATAGGTGGTGTGATCAAAGTAGTGGGTAGCTCATCAGATGGTGCATTCAAATTGACAAGGCATTCATCATTCTCATGTAGAGATGGAAGATCAGTACCTTTGTCATTACCTCTTATGATCAACTCAGATGATGTAGCCACTCTCGGGGGCGATGTGTCACATGGTGGAGGTGATGTAGTCCTGACAGCAACGGATGTGGTTGTCATAGTATGCCTAGTAGTTGAAGGAACAATCATATCAACTCTTGGAATGTGCACCGTGCGCTTGTTCTCCTCGTGGCCAACACGTCGTTTTATTTCCTGTTCAGCTTTGCAAGCAAGATGAAACAAATGGTCCATAGGATAACACTCTTCATGAATTAGTATCTCTTGAATATCACGGTTTAATCCTCCCCAAAATCTATCCATAAAATCATCTTCACTTTCTTCTAAAGAGGAATGCAACAAGGTAGTTTGTAAATCATCATAATATTTTGTTACAGTTTCACTACCTTGTTTTAAGTGTTGCAACTTCTTAATCATGTCACGAGTATAATAAGCAGGGACGAAAGTATGTCGCATGGCAAGTTTCAAATCATCCCAAGTAGTAGGTATATAATCAGGGTGTAACCGACAATATTCACTCCACCAAACCAAAGCATAACCAGTGAAAGAACCAACCGCAACCTTAACCTTTTTATGTTCATCAAAATTATGGGAAGCAAATTGATAGAGGCAAAGGTGTCCCGTCTTTCGATGAGATGGTGGATTTTGCTTTGGTGGAAGTCGACTTTGACGATCCGACTACGAACGTGCGAGGACGTCGCGCCTTAGCAATCGCTAAACCAACTCCGAGAGGTTATTGACCACGCCGGAGCACGATCAACCTGACCACGAAGGTCTGTTTCCTGCGAGCAAACGAAGAACAAGCAAGAAACTAAGATTGCAATCTGGATATTGCGAATATAAGATGAAAGCTTTATTGATCAAGGTGGGGTTCTGTGACGCCTTTGTCTGGTCGTTGAACACAAACGAAGTACGCGAAGTTGCAGCTATGGCGAACTTTTAATCTAAACAAAACCCAAAGTCTAAACGATGCCCTAAGGGCTGTATATATGGAGGAAGAGGGGGCAATTTCGTGGCCCTTGGTGGAGGGGTCCGAAATCAACCCTATCTCTTGTTTCCCCACACATACGGACTCTAAAAATAGCCTATACTTATGTATTTCGAAATTACATGGGCCTGGCCCAATAATAAGGTGACGCAACACCTAAAATAGCCTCGGGACGAAATTTATGAAGTGGCATCTTGTATATTTCGTCCAAGGCTTCATGCACCCATTATGGTGGCTTCAAAGTCCTGAAATCATCACTTGTAACTCCGTTCTTGTTCCCCTTGCGCATGCCATCATCTCCATGCTTGTTCTTGCTCCAATGTTCATCCTTCTCCAAGCTAGGCCCTTCATTTGTAAGCAAAACAAATGTATCCAATTTAGGCAGCATCATATTCTCATGAACATTAGAATCATTACCAAGAAACGAAAGTACCTGGTAATTTAGTTGGCGTGCACGAGCTCTAGTAATTGGTCCAGTATGTATAGCAGCAGGGGCTGTGGGTGTAACAATTGTATTGATGTCCTCATCAGGTAATATCGGTAAGCATCAATAAATGCCTATGAATTATTCACTTGCTGTTGAACCATTTGATGTTTGGGGTTTTGATTACATGGGACCTTTTCCTTCCTCTAACGGGTATACACATATTTTGGTTGCTGTTGATTATGTTACTAAGTGGGTAGAAGCTATTCCAACTAGTAGTGTTGATCACGACACCTCAATTAAAATGCTTAAGGAAGTTATTTTCCCACGGTTTAGAGTCCCTAGATATTTAATGACTGATGGTGGTTCACACTTTATTCATGGTGATTTCCGTAAAATGCTTGCCACGTATGATGTTAACCATGGAATTGCAACACCTTATCATCCTCTATCTGTTTTGGAAATTGATAAAAATTAGGAAAATAAGAAACAAACAGGAAGGTCACCCTGGTGGGCACAAGACACCCGGGCGCGCCTAGCTCGCCAGGCGCGCCCAGGTGGGCTGTGCCCACTTGGGGTACCTTCCGGACTCCATTTTTCTTCCGTTTGCTTGTTTCCCAAGATAAAAAATCTTTATATACCCCCAGAACCTATTGACCACCATATCATGGAGAAATCTTCTGTTTTCTTTTCCTTGTTGTTTCCTGACAGATCCCATCTACCATGGCCACTTCAAGCTCCTCCAAGGACAAGTTCTTCAAGAACGTCATCAACCCATATTTGTGGGAGGTGGTGCAGCACTCTCAGGTCATCCAGATGCATGAGGGGGTGCTGCACACCTGCAATGTGCAAGGCCCCAAGGGGACGGAAACCGTGGAGGCCAGGCTTGAAGCTATGGATTAGGATGTTTTCTAGTGCAAGGGGATGGTGGAGCGTGGACTCAATGCCAATCACCTCATGATTACGGACCTTACGTGTGATCTCAAGGTGGATGGCAAGTCCATGCAGGACATCGTGTTCACCCTCAACGAGCAAATCAACTTCCTCCAAAGCCAGATCTACCATCTCCAAAACCAAGTCTTTTAATATGAGGCGAGGTTTAAAGGTATGAGTTTGGCTGCCAGTTGTAGGACCTGTGAGACTCGTTCTTCCTCTTATGATGGTGGACCTCTACCATGGAAATCCGAGGACAAGATCGCCTCTACTTCATCACCACCACCTTCTTCATCACCAAAAGAAAATTGAGTATCGGGTATGGGAACTCCCCTTGGCTTCCGCCAAGCTTGGGGGAGGTGCCCCAGTATCATATCACCCCCACTATCTTTTGGCTTTACTTATCTTAGTTAGATCCATAGTTATCTTTTTAGTTCGATCCTATCTTTTTGAGAGTTTGCTTAGAGATCTATCCTTGTAATCATGTGCGAGATATATACTAAAGTTTAGTTTTAGTATTTGCTTTCTTTACTTTCATGTTCCAATAAAAAGGAAGGAAATAAATTAATAAGATCATATGCTAATCTTATGGTAGGTAATGACACCACATAGGGAAAAGTATAAGTAGAAAATTTTATTAGAGATTAACAAACATAGCATTGGTCAATGATGCAACTCATGAAAAAATTAATAAGGGAAGAGAATATTTACATACAAATACACTATCCTGGAAATATTTTGTGATTGTGAGCCCCCATCAAAATATGATGTGCCAAAATTGTTAACGTTGGACAAGGAAGACAACGTAATGATTTATATTTGTTCATAGTCACATAGAAGTTATATTGTGATAGAGCCGAGGGTGTCCCGATGTTTCAGTGAGATCGCTATCATTTTCTATGGGAGTTGACCTTGATGATCCGACTATGAACGTGTGAGACACCGCGCCTTAGCAATCACTAACCAACTTCTGAGGGGTTATTGACCACATCGGAGCACGATCAACGTGACCACGAGGGTCTATTTCCTGCAAGCAAACGATGAACAAGCAAGAAACTAAGATTGCAATCTGGATATTGCGAATATAAGATGAAAGCTTTATTGATCAAGGTGGGGTTCTATGACGTATTTTTCAGGTCCTAGAACACAAACGAAGTACGCGAAATTGCACCCGGGGGTCTCTAGACTCTCTTTTTTCGCCTGCCAAAAATTTGGCCTAAAAACTACCCAGGGGTCTCCAGACTCTTTTTTTGAAACCTACTCAGGCAAGGAAACACAAATCGTAAAATAGATGGATCTCGAAAACAAACCTAATATGAAAAGAACTCAGATTGGTGATGGATATATGGTGGTAGGATATGGCAGCGGTAGTGGTATATGGCAACGTTGGTGGGATATGGCAGCAGTGGTGGTATATGGTTGCGGTGGTATGATGTGGCAGCGGTGGTGGCATATGGCAGCGTTGGCGGTGTTGGTATATGGTAGCGGTGGAGGGATATGGCAGCGGCGGTGGTATATGGTAGCAACGATGAAGATGGTGCGGCGGCGGTGGCGTGACATACTGTGACAGAACTTGAAACTCTAAAGATCTAGATGCTAAGACTAGCAATTAGACACGATGATGCGACCGTAAGTTCAACAAACCAAAACCCTAAAAGGATTATGCAAAGGCTCGGATTGGTTTGCATATGACGAACTAACCCTAATTTTTTTCCGGCTTTTTCGTGGACTGTAGTTATGAAGAACACACTCGATCTAAACTACAAAAAACTATAAAATCTCACTAAGAAACCTGGAAATATGATACCACTTGATGGAGGCGACGGTGTCCCGAGATTTCAATGAGATAGCTATCGTTTTCTATGGGAGTTCACCTTGACGATCCCACTACGAATGTGCGAGACCTCGCGCCTTAGCAATAGCTAAACCAACTTCCAAGGGGTTATTGACCATGCCAGAGCACGATCAACCTGACCACGAGGGTCTATTTCCTGCAAGCAAACGAACAACAAGCAAGAAACTAAGATTGCAATCTAGATATTGCAAATAAAAGATGAAATCTTTATTGATCAAGGTTGGGTTCTGTGACGTCTTTGTCTGGTCATTGAACACAAACGTAGTACGCGAAGTTGCAGCTATGGCGAACATTTAATCTAAACAAAAACCAAAGTCTAAACAATGCCCAATGGGCTGTATATATGGAGGAAAGAGGGGGAAATTTCGTGGCCCTTGGAGGAGGGGTCCGAAACCAACCCTACCTCTTGTTTCCCCACACATACGGACTCTAAAAACAACCTATAATCAAGTATTTCGAAATTACATGGGCCTGGCCCAAAAATAAGGTAACACAGCACCTAGAATAGCCTCTGGACGAAATTTATGAAGTGGCATCTTGTATATTTTGTCCAAGGCTTCAGGCACTCATTATGGCGGCTTCAAAGTCCTAGAATCATCGCTTGTAACTCCGTTCTTGTTCCCCTTGCGCATGCCATCATCTCCATGCTTGAACTTGCTCCAAGGTTCATCTTTCTTGTACAAGCTAGGCCCTTCATTTGTAAGCAAAACAAATGTATCAAATTTAGGCAGCATCATATTCTCATGAACATTAGAATTGTTACCAAGAAACGAAAGTACCTGGTAATTCAATTGGCATGGGCGAGCTCTAGTAATTGGTCCAGTATGTATAGTAGTAGGGGCTGTGGGTGTAACAACGGTATTGATGTCCTCATCATCCTCCCCTTCTTGAAATGAAGTCGTCCTTGATGGAAGCTCATCTTCCTCACCTAAATAAGCCTTCAAATCTGCAATGTTAAAAGTGGGACTAACCCCAAAATCTGCAGGCAACTCAAGTTTATATGCATTATCATTTATTTTCTCTAACACCTTATAAGGACCATCAGCATGTGGCATTAGCTTTGATTTGCGCAAATTAGGAAATCTACCCTTACGCAAATGTAGCTGAGCAAGATCTCCAGGTGCAAACACAACATGTTTTCTACCCTTATCTCCAGCAAGTTCATATTTAGCATTCATACGCTCAATGTTTTCCTTATTTAACTCATGCATTTTTAAAATCAATTCAGCACATTGTTTAGCATCAAAATTAACTTTCTCCCAAGATGGAAGAGGCAACAAATCAATAGGTGCACGAGGTAGGAAACCATACACAATTTCGAATGGGCACATCTTAGTAGTAGAATGCAATGAACGATTATACGCAAATTAAATATGAGGCAAGCATTCCTCCCACATTTTCTTATTATTTTTCAAAACAGCCCTAAGCATAGTAGACAATGTTCTATTGACTACTTCAGTTTGTCCATCAGTTTGGGGATGACATGTAGTACTAAAAAGCAGTTTAGTCCCCAAATTAGCCCATTAAGATCTCCAAAAGTGGCTAAGAAATTTACTTTCACCAACTGAAACAATAGTATTTGGCACACCATGCAAGCTAATAACTTCACGAAAGAACAAATCAGCAACATTAACAACATCATTGCGTTAATGACATGGTATAAAGTGTGCCATTTTCGAGAATCTATCCAGACAACAAATATGTTATCCCTCCCCTTCTTTGTTCGAGGTAAACCTAAAACAAAGTCCATAGATATATCCTCCCAAGGAACACTAGGTATAGGCAAAGGCATATATAAACCATGAGGATTAAGTTGTGACTTAGCTTTTTGACATGTAGTGCAGCGAGCAATAAAACGCTCAACATCCCGTCTCATCTTTGGCCAAAAGAAATGTGTAGCAAGTACGTCCTCCGTCTTCTTCATGCCAAAGTGTCCCATTAATCCTCCTCCATGCACCTCCTACAAAAACAAAAGATGAACGGAGCTAGCTGGAATGCATAGCTTGTTAGCACGGAACACAAATCCATCATTATTGATGACCTTGTTCCACAATATTTCTTCTTTACAATTCTGCATTACATCTTTAAAATCAGCATCATGCACATATTGATCTTTGGTGGTCTCCAAACCAAATATTTTGAAGTCAAGTTGTGAAAGCATAGTATGGCGACGAGACAATGCATCAGCAATAACATTTTATTTACCCTTCTTGTGTTTAATGACATAAGGGAAAGTCCAAATGAATTCAACCCATTTAGCATGTCTATGATTCAGTTTAGCTTGACTTTTAATATGTTTCAAAGATTCATGATAAGAATGTATAACATATTCTTTGGGCCATAAATAATGTTGCCATGTTTCTAAAGTCCGAACATGAGCATATAATTCTTTATCACAAGTAGAATAATTCAGGCTAGGCCCACTCAATTTTTCAGAAAAGTATGCAACAGGTTTGCCATCTTGTGATAACACACCTCCTAATCCAATTCCACTAGCATCACATTCAAGCTCAAAAGTCTTATTAAAATCAGGAAGTTGGAGTAAAGGAGCATGTGTCAACTTATCTTTCAATACCGTGAAGGCTTCTTCCTATGCGGTACCCCAAACAAAAGGTACATCCTTCTTTGTAAGCTCATTGAGAGGTGCATCAATGGTGCTGAAATCTCTCACAAAACACCTATAGAATCTAGCAAGGCCAAGAAAACTCCTCACTTGTGTGACCGTTTTGGGCTACGGCCAACTCTCAATAGATTCAATCTTGGCTTTATCAGCTTCAATTCCGTGTGGAGTAACAACATAGCCAAGAAAAGATACTCGGTCTGCGCAGAACGTGCACTCCCCAAGGTTACCAAAAAAATGTGCATCACATAGAGAAATAAAAACAACACATAGATGTTCCAAATGATACTCCAAAGATCTGTTATAAATCAGTATATCATCTAAATAGACTACCACAAATCGTCCAATGAAAGCACGTAAAACTTCGTTCATTAATCTCATGAAAGTACTAGGTGCATTAGTTGACCCAAAAGGCATGACTAACCACTCATATAATCCAAACTTAGTTTTAAATGTTGTTTTCCGTTCATCTCCCAATTTCATACGAATTTGATGGTATCCACTACGCAAATCAACTTTGGAGAATATTGTAGAGCCACTCAATTCATCAAGCATGTCGTATAGCCTAGGAATAGGATGACAATAACAAATAGTAATATTATTAATGCCTCTACAATCAACACACATACGCGACGTACCATCCTTTTTAGGCACTAAAATGATAGGAAGAGCACAAGGACTAAGGGATTCGCGTATGTAACCTTTGTCGAGCAGCTCCTGTACTTGATTCATAATCTCCTTATTCTCCTCTGGATTGGTACGGTATGGCGCACAGTTGGGTAATGACGCACCGGGAATTAAGTCAATTTGATGCTCAATCCTCGAATAGGTGGTAATCCCGGTGGCACGTCTTGTGGAAAGACGTCAGCGATCTCCTGCAAAATGTTAGTGACAGTAGGAGGCAAAGAGGAAGGCTTCTTCCTGTGCGGTACCCCAAACAAAAGGCACATCCTTCTTTGTAATCTCATTGAGAGGTGCTGCAATGGTGCTGAAATCTCTCACCAAATGCCTATAGAATCCAGCGAAGCCAAGAGAATTCCTCACTTGTGTGACCATTTTTGTCTACGGCCAACTCTCAATAGCTTCAATCTTTGCTTTATCAACTTCAATTCCCTTTGGAGTAACAACATAGCGAAGAAAAGATACTCGGTCGGTGCAAAAGGTGCACTTCTCAAGGTTACCAAACAAACGTGCATCACATAGAGCAATAAAAACAACACGTAAATGTTCCAGGTGTTCCTCCAAAGATCTGTTATAAATCAGTATATGATCAAAATAGACTACCACAAATAATTCAATGAAAGCACATAAAACTTCGTTCATTAATCTCATGAAAGTACTAGGTGCATTAGTTAACCCAAAAGGCATGACTAACCACTCATATAATCCAAACTTAGTTTTAAATGTTGTTTTCCATTCATCTCCGAATTTCATACGAATTTGATGGTATCCACTATGAAAATCAACTTTGGAGAATATTGCAGAGCCACTCAATTCATCAAGCATGTCATCTAGCCTAGGAATAGGATGACGATAATGAATAGTAATATTATTAATGCCTCTACAATCAACACACATACACGACGTACCATCCTTTTTTGGCACTAGTATAATAGGAACAACACAAGGACTAAGAGATTCGCGTATATAACCTTTGTCGAGCAGCTCCTGTACTTGACGCATAATCTCCTTCCTCTACTCTGGATTGGTAAACCTGTAAAACGTTGTTCAGTTTCTAACTCCCAAGTAAGATATATATCAGGAACATATCGACCCTCAAACGGTGGACTATTCAATTTTAGTTTAGGAAGATGGGCATGATCTCGTACCTCTGGTGGTGGTGCAGCCCTACCGTTGCGATGATATGCATGAGGACGAACTGGTGGTGCTGGTGGTTGCACGCAGTTCTGATTTTGATCAACCTCATCCTCGTAATGGTCCCCCACCTCTGCAGTAGCAGTAGGAGCTATAGAAGCATCAACAGCAGAACAGCGGCACCAGAACTTTGACTAGGCTCAAGGGGAACGCGCAATGCACGTCCCACTTGATTTGAAGGCGATGTTGTTGCTCTTGATGTAGAGGTACGATAGGTGCAGTGGGCGGTGGTTGTGGAAGACGCGCGAGTACTTCATTGAACTTGGCGTCCAACTTGGTGTCAATTGTCTTCTCAATGTCATCAGTCTTCTCCTGTGCCTTTTCGAAGGTGGCCATGACGTCTTCCACCTGTTGACTCAATATTTGCTGAAATTTATCATGAAGCTCCTTCTTCATCATCTTCTCCCATTCAATCTCGTAAGCTTGTGGTCCTACCATGGTTAGCAACAATAGAAGCGCACAAGAATATGATCATACAGACTACTAGAAAGTGGCAGTGTGTCACAAATCCGTCAAGCAAATCTCAAATTCTTACCAGTTCTTATCAAGCGGCAGGTGGTGATTGGCAACCGTTGTAGTCAAAACTCTGAAAGCTTGGATAGAGCGATTACCAAGGAGAGTCAAACGCACGACGTAGATGTATGTGGAGCTGGGAAGGATTATAATATGGTAGCAAAAAGGGTCAGCAATAATCAATTCAGAGATGCAATGTTGAATAAATGCTCAACGATGGTACTGTGTTGGTCCTAGGCTAGACGGTACTAAAGACGCAAGGCTAGAACACTAACAGAATCACGTCGTGGCACAGAAACAAGGGAAAAGCCCACTCTAAAAAAATGTTCGCTCCTTTTTTTTGCGCTCCTCTTTTTTGGTGAAAAATCACTATAATGGCGAGTGTCTCAAAACTCTTCCCAAGTCAAATTGACAGGATAGGCACGAATTTTTTTGACTATTTTTTTGCGGAAATCAGGAAATTGATGAAGAAAAAGTGTGACAAAAAATCACTATGACGGTGAGTGTCTCAAAAGAGTTAGAAAAGCCAAAAAATAGGATAGGGGAAAAATATTTTCGCCTGCGAAAATTTTCGCCTAAAAACTACGTGGGGTTCTCCAGACTCTTTTTTCCCGAAACCTACTGAGGCTAGGAAACACGGATTGGAAAATAGATGGATCCCGAAAACAAACCTAATATGAAAACAACTCAGATTGATGATGGATATATGGTGGTAGGATATGGCAGCGGGGGTGGTATATGGTAGTGTTGGTGGGATATGGTTGCGGTGGTATGATATAGCAGCAGTGGTGGCATATGGCAGCGTTGGTGGTGTTGGTATATGGTAGCGGTGGTGGGATATAGCAGCGGTGGTGGTATATGGTAGCAGCGATGAAGATGGTGCGGCGGCGGCATGACAAACTATGACAGAACTCGAAACTCTAAAGGACTAGACGCTAAGACCAGCAATTAGACACGACGATGCGACCGCATATTCAACAAAGCAAAACCCTAAAAATATTATGCAAAGGCTCAGGTTGGTTCGGGTATGATGAACTAACCCTATTTTTCGGCTTTTTCGTGGACTATAGGTATGAAGAACACACTCGATCTAAACTACGAAAATCTGTAAAATCTCATCGAGCAACCCGGAAATCTGATACCACTTGATAGAGGAAAAGGTGTCATGTCTTTCGATGAGATGGTGCCTATCGTTTTGGAGGAAATCGACTTTGACGATCCGACTACGAACGTGCGAGACGCCGCGCCTTAGCAATCGTTAAACCAACTTCCGAGGGGTTATTGACCACGCCGGAGCACGATCAACCAAACGATGAGTGTCTATTTCCTGCAAGAAAATGAAGAACAAGCAATAAACTAACATTGCAATCTGGATATTGTGAATATAAGATGAAAGCTTTATTGATCAAGGTGGGGTTCTGTGACGTCTTTGCCCGGTCGTTGAACACAAATGAAGTACGCGAAGTTGCAGCTATGGTGAACTTTTAATCTAAACAAAACCAAAGTCTAAACGATGCCCTAAGGGCTGTATATATGGAGGAAAGAGGGGGGAATTTCGTGGCCCTTGGAGGAGGGGTCTGAAACCAACCCTAACTCTTGTTTCCCCACACATACAGACTCTAAAAACAGCCTATAATCAAGTATTTCGAAATTACATGTGCCCAACCCAAAAACAAGGTGACGCGGCACCTAGAATAGTCTCTGGACGAAATTTATGAAGTGGCATCTTGTATATTTCGTCCAAGGCTTCATGCACTCATTATGGTGGCTTGAAAGTCCTGGAATCATCACTTGTAACTCCGTTCTTGTTCCCCTTGCGCATGCCATCATCTCCATGCTTCAACTTGCTCCAAAGTTCATCTTTCTTGTCCTAGCTAGGCCCTTCATTTGTAAGCAAAATAAATGTATCCGATTTAGGCAGCATCATATTCTCATGAACATTATAATCGTTACCAAGAAACGATAGTACCTGGTAATTCAATTGGCATGCGCGAACTCTAGTAATAGGTCCAGTATGTATAGCAGCAGGGGCAGTGGGTGTAACAATGGTATTGATGTCCTCATCATATTGTCATAGATCCTTCAACATGTGGTGCTTGCCCCCCATCTTCGCTAGCTAAAACTCCGCACTAAGTAGAGATACTACTTGTGCATCCAAAAACCCTTAAACCCAAATCTTATTCTCAGGAGTCCACCATGCCTACCTAAGGATTGAGTAAGATCCTTCAAGTAAGTTGTCATCGGTGCAATAAGGCAATAAAAATTGCCTCTAAAATTGTTAGATCATTTAGTGTAAGAGAAAATTGAGCGTTGTACGAACTTGTGATAGCAAAGAATAAAAGCGACATACTGCATAATAAAGTTTGCTATCTTAAGGGGCAATATAACGTGACGTTCTTTCACACTAAGGGGTTGAGCATACAAACAAATAAGCGCGTGGAAACCTCTGCTTCCCTCTGCGAAGGGCCTATATTTTACTTTTATGTATTTACTTTTATGCAGAGTCAAAGTTTTTGTCTCTATTCCTTTTTATTTTTCTCCTTTGGCAAGCATCATGTGGTGAGGAAAGATCTAGGCACATATGTCCAGTTGAATATGGGTAGCATGAGTAATTATTGTTGATGTCACCCTTGAGGTGAATACATTGGGATGCGAAACTATAAGCCCATATCTTTCTATGTGTCCGGTTGAAACGTTTTGCTCATGTGTATGCGGGTGTTAGCAATCATAGAAGACTATATGATGGTTGATTATGTGGACTTGCCTAAAGGCTCCGAGACGTGACCCTTCCTGAAAAGATGATGAATTGTAGTTGCAAAGTTGACTGAGAACATAATTTGTTTGTTTCCAATAGAGTTTATGCTTTATACTTCGATAATGTGATGAATTGTTACTTATTCATGGGAAGTCTATAATAAAAGTTCTATGATAAAGGTTTTATGCTAAAGTTTGTTGCTTGTATAATAATTCACATGATGCTTCTATGTCTGTATTTTGTTTTTATGACACCTCTCTCTCTCTAAGCACGTGGACATGTTTTTCGATTTTGGTTTTCGCTTGAGGACAAGCGAGGTCTAAGATTGGGGGAGTTGAAACGTCCATTTTGCATCATGTTTACCTACTGTTATTTATAATGTTTTTATGCATAATAATGATTTCCTTTTCTATCACACCCTGCATTTTGTAGCATGTCATTTTCATTATTAAAGCATGAAAAATTGGACCAACAAAAACTTTTGCATTATTTGGCTTTCATTTTGGAGTTGGTTTTCTGTGAGTGATTTTTTTCAAGTGCTCTTTAAAGTCAACTACTCCAGCTTCTGTACTTCATCTCCTTGCCCCAAACTTCTGCCCAATGATCATGCCATGTGTATAGTACAGTATAGTATTTTCTTACAAATATAGTTTGGCCAAATAGTATTTTCAAAATTTAGTTTTCCAAAACCCCTGAGTTGAGGTTTGCACTACAAGTACTTGATTTGGGGTATGAAAAATATTTCAAAGAGTATATTTGAAACCTATTAGATATAGGATTCCCATAAACCACAAAAATATAATTTTAACAGTTATTTTCCTATTTTATTTAAAAGCTTTTTCTTAAAGCCAGAAATGGTCTTTAATAGGGAATTTTTTTTGATGTTTCAAAAATATTTGACAAAAATCAGGGAAACTCATTTGACACATATTTTCCATATATAAGAGTTTCAACACATGGTCATGTTCAGAATATTGGACAAAACCTCCCAAAACTATTTCTGCCCATTTCAAGGATTTGAAATATTTCTACAGGAAATATTTTCATAAAAATCCAAGGAAAATCCAGCAAGTCAAAAATGCATATTGTGGTCACCTTGCAAATCCTCATCTCAATTAAGGTCAGTTTGGTTCACCAAAATGCACCAAAACCCTCTCTGACCAGAATCAAATTTGAACAACTTTGTACTACCAACTTTCTCTCCTTGACCCCAACTTTTGTGATCATGTTCATATGACCAAATGAGGCCACTGCACCAAGTGGTGCATCAAGGAGAAATGATTTGATCAACTAGATCTGCACAAGTTCATTTCTGCTAATTTCTAGGGTTTACAAAAGTTGCATTGGCAACTTTGCCCAAATAAGCTCAAAATTGGTGGAAGACCGTAATTATATGTATCATTCCACCCTATGGAGTCTCATGGAAAACGGAAACCAGCTACTTGCCCAAACCAACATCAAACACCTTTTGCCACTTTACAAAAATCCCATTTTGGCCTCTTCCACTAATCTCTGTAGGCTCAACTTTCTACCACGACCCCTCCTAGTCCCCCTCTAGCACCTGTGAGCTTTGCTGCCCGAGGAAGCAATGATGAAGGGCGGAGAACCCCATTTTTCTTCTCTGGACAGTGGATTCCTCTCTCTCTCTCAGCCTCCCTCTCTCCTCTAGGCCTTTCAGAGCATCCAAGGCACTCCCCAGCTTTTGCCCATGCCCCCTTCAGCTGCCAGACGCAAGTGGACGCGCGCGGACGCGGGAAAGCCGCGGATGCCGGCCAAAGTCGCGCTCTAGAGCGCCTGGCAGGGCACCCGACCGTTGACGCCGCGCCTCCCGGCCACCTCGAGCCTCCCCCGTGCGCCAGTTGATGCCCCTCGACGTCCGCTCCACGCCAGCAGGCCGCCCACTTGCTCCCGCGCCTTCCTCTCTCTCCTGCAGCTCGCGCCAGGACGCCGCCCCATTCGACCAATGCTCGCGCCGCTCCTATGGCCCGCCTGCAGCTCGCCCCGCTCCTCCTCTCTCTCCCTGGCACCCTAGACCACTCTCACGATCACCCCCGAGCCCTCCATTCCCTCTATAACGGACACCCAAGCCGATCCCGCGGGCACCCATAGGCCGCACCTACGGTGGACCTCGGCCAGCCTATAAAAGGTGACCCGAGCCTCTCTATCACTCCTTATTGCTCCCCCACACTCCTAATCCACCTCCCGTGCCACCCATTTGTCCCCAGAGCCGCTCGAGCTCAAGATCGAGCTCGAGCTCCGCCGCCTCGACTCGTCGGAGTTCGCGAGGTACAGGCCTCCCCCGCTCCTCCTCTGCCCCGATCTGGAGCCACCGTGCCCTACTGATCATTTCCCCCCTTGTCTCCCTCTCTGTAGCTGCCGGAAATGGCCAGAGTCACCGCCTCCCGAAGCTCCTCTGCCGCAGCTCCTCGTCGCCGGCGAACCAGGCACCCCCGCCGGCCAAGTCCACCACCCACCGACGTGCGGCAGCCTCCTGAAGCCATCCCCGCACTCGCCGAAGCTCGCCGTGGCCTGCATCGTCGCCGATGAGCACCGCGACCCCCCTGTCCACGGGTTAGTGATGACAGGCGGGCCCCGCCTGTCATCCTCTCCCTCGTTCCCGCGCCCCTCTCTCTCTGTCCTGCGGGCCCCGGCCGTCAGGTTTGAAATGGGCGGGCGCGCGCGCTGTGTGCTGGCTCGGCTGGGTCGACCTGCTGGCTGGGCCTGCTGCCTTGCAGCTGTTCTGGCCCGGCAGGCACAGTGCCCTTTTGCTTTTTCTTTTCTGTGGCTTTTCCAAAAATTCCACAGAATTAATTATTTATCCAAATGCAATAATTCCAACTCCTAAATTCTTGTAATAATCCCACCTATTTGTGGTGCAACTTTCATTCAAATCTAACAACCTTTTCTTCACTGTAAATATTTAAATGTGATTTTAAGCATTTAAATAAACCTTTGAAAACCCATTTCTCCTATTCTGCTACTCCAAATCCAAAACTAGGAATTTTCCCCTTCTTAGTTTTAAACCTAGTATTTAACAAAAATGAGTTGACATTTTTCTGAGCACTTTGGTTTTTCTGTTTTATTATTGCCTTATTTTCTCGTTATTATTTTGCGACGATAGATTGCGTTGCTGGCGAAGGAGTTGGACCAGAAGACTTTGAAGACTAAGAAGACTTTGTTGAGCCAGGCAAGCAGCCCTTTGACCATGTCTATGAAACCCTTTTTATGCATTTCATATAGCACTTTATTATTGTTGCATCGGAATCATGATGAGATGGTAGCCACTTTGGTGGGTTGCCTCCATTTCCTCCTTGTTGATACTTGCATTGTGCATGACCCTACCTTCTTATGAGGGTTATGCCGGTGGGAGTAGATAGGATGCTAAAGTAGTTGCTACGCAAAAAGGGACGGGAATGTGCATGGTGATGGAGACAAGGTATTTTCAAAAGACTTTTCAAAAACCCCGTTGGGTGCCACTTATGCCCGAGGGAGATAATGAGATGGGTAACCACTTGATGACGAAGTGGTATACCGAGGCAAGTGTGTGTGTTGTTTTCAAAAACGGATTAGATTTAAGATTTGTCGACTGTCCCAACCTTACATGCGCAACCACTCTACCCTTGTATGGGAAAGGGCATTATTGATTACCTAGGCCGATACTAGCTTGGAGCCCGCATTACTAGTGACAGGAGAGTTGTTGGTGCGCTCTCTCGAGACGGGGTCGTGCCAGGTAGGGCGGCCAAGAACATTTTTATGGGGCACCGGACACACCGTTGGTACCCCGTGCCAGTGGTATGTGATGAATATGGGAGCGAGGCTCCACCATTTTTTAAAGTTGTGAAATGTTGGGCATGCGGGTTAGTACCAATCGAGTGGACTCCATGTTAGTGTCGTCTAGGGAAAGATAGTGATCGGGTGCTTACCTCGGGTACTTGAGGTACCGCGGGTCATGGATGACACGGAAGCTCCCCGGCTCTTGTGGGTAAAGTGTGCAACCTCTGGAGAGTGTAAAACTATTCGAATAGCCATGTCCACGGTCAAGGACAGTTGGGCGGTGCTGCTTAAACTACGTCCACATGTTTGCAAACCAGTGTGTGTGTTTGGATAAGTGGGAAGAGCTACTTGGGTCAAGTCAAGGGACTTGACATGACTGAGTTGGGTTGATGCCCACTCTACTTATGTTGATATCTGTAACCTGCCCTCATGGTTACTTGAATTCTCCTTATGCATGTCTTGCAAGTTGTTGAACATGTCATTACACTCAAAACTAGCTTTTCGCAAAGATTTACCTATATCATGCATTGTTGTACCTTGAACCAAAACATGGGTTGCTTGCGAGTACATTCAAAGTACTCATTGGCTTGCCACTGGTTATTTAATTGGCCAGGCATGGAAGAACATGAGTTCGAAGAAGAGTTCTTTGAAGACGAACATGTGAACTAGGACGTTTCCCAGTCAGATTGCCTGTAGGGTTAAGGCAGATGGCATGGGTTCTACTTATCGACGAAGATTTCCGCTGCTTAAGTTTATTTGATATTCAGCCCTTGTGGCTTTATCTATGTAAGACTTGACCAAAATGGTCATAATTTGTGTAAGACGATATGTATGGATGTAAGACTCTTGTTATTCAGCCTCTCTGTGTTCAGTGAGCATTGATCTCTGGGATCACTGTACACGTACATTCGGTGATCACGACTTATGAGTCGGGGTCCCCACATTTTCTCTCATAATTTGCAAGTCTCACACGAAGAGGGAGAATTCTAGCACCTGGAAATCTGGACCTGGGAAAGCTACGCCAGGCCACCTATTCTGCACAACTCCAAATGGGCTGAAACTTCACAAGGATTTTTTATGGAATAAATAAGAAATACTGGAGAAAATAACCACCAGAGGGGGCCACCTGGTGAGCACAAGACACCAGGGCGCGCCTGGCCCCCCAGGCGCGCCCTGGTTGGTTGTGCTCAGCCCGGCCCACCTCCGGTGCCCATCTGCCGGGGTTGATCCCTTTGAACGTAGCAGTAACCTTGAGCTCTTCATCTACTATCTGAAGTTTGCTGATGACCTTGGGAGAAATCAGATTCAACCCGGCCCGCCATCAACCAACATCTTTGTGACCCCGGAATCAACTTTAATTCCCTGTGGAGGAACAACATAGCCAAGAAAAGATACTTGGTTGGTGCAAAAGGTGCACTTTCCAAGGTTACCAAACAAACGTGCATCACATAGAGCAATAAAAACAGCACGTAAATGTTCCAAATGTTCCTCTAAAGATTTGCTATAAATCAATATGTCATCAAAGTAAACTACCACAAATTGTCCAATGAAAACACGTAAAACTTCGTTCATTAATCTCATGAAAGTACTAGGTGCATTAGTTAATCCAAAAGGCATGACTAACCACTCATATAATCCAAACTTAGTTTTAAATGTCGTTTTCCATTCATCTCCCAATTTCATACGAATTTGATGGTATCCACTAGGCAAATTAACTTTGGAGAATATTGTAGAGCTACTCAATTCATCAAGCATTTCATCTAGCCTAAGAATAGGATGACGATAAGAATAGTAATATTATTAATGCCTCTACAATCAACGCACATACGCGACATACCATCCTTTTCGGCACTAAAATGATAGGAACAACACAAGGACTAAGGGATTCTCATATATAACCTTTGTCGACCAGTTCTTGTACTTGACGCATAATCTCCTTCATCTCCTCTGGATTGGTATGGTATGATGCACGGTTGGGTAATGAGGCACCGGGAATTAAGTCAATTTGATGCTCAATCCCTCGAATAGGTGGTAATCCCAGTGGCACGTCTTGTGTAAAGACGTCAGCAAACTCCTACAAAATGTTAGTGACAGCTGGAGGCAAAGAGGAAGGCACATACTCAAATGAAAATAATGCCTCTTTGCAAACAAAAGCATAGCAAACATATTTGCTAAAATCTAGATCATCAATATCAGATTTGGTGGCAAGTAAACATGCAATTTTCAATTTAATTTCAGAAGCAACACTAGATGGTTTATTTTTAGGCTTCATTTGTTGCTCAAATTCTTTTGCCACAATCTGATTTTCACTCTTATTTTTCTCCGGTTTTGCTTTATTAGCTCTATTAATATCATCTTTCAAAATGGAATCAGGAGTCATAGGAAGCAAAGTAATATTTTTATCCTTATGAACAAGAGTATACTGATTGTTTCTACCATGGTGTACAGAATTTTTATCAAATTGCCATGGTCTACCAAGTAATAAGGAACATGCTTGCATAAGTACCACATCACAATAAACATAATCAATATATGTAGAGATACTAAAATGCACATGAATAGTACGTGTTACTTTAACCTTGCCGATGTTGTTGAACCATTGGATGTAGTAAGGATGTGGATGTGGTCTTGTGGTGAGAGATAGCTTCTCCACCATCTCCATGCTAGCCAAGTTATTGCAGCTCCCTCCATCTATGCTGACGTGAACAGAACGTTCCTTCACAACTCCCTTTGTATGGAACAAATTATGCCTATGATTTTGCTCAGCTTGTGTAACCTGCACACTCAAAACACGTTGAGCAACTAAACATTCATACCTGTCAGCATCTTCAGCTGCCATGTATTGTGTATCATGATCAGAATCATCTCCACCGTGTTCTTCATGTGTAATAAGAGCCAAAGTCTCCTCATCATAGTCACTAGCGGAATCATACCCACCATCCTCAGTAACAATCATCACACGCTGAGATTTCCATTCTCTCACAAAATGTCCTCTTCCCTTACAACGACGACAAATAATATCACTTATGTGCCCTGTTGATGCCATGGAAGAAGAAGAGCTCTGCGCAGGCCCAGCGGGTGTGCTCTTGGCAGATAGTGGTGGTTGTGCCTGCTTTCTTGTATCACGGCTGGAGGTGGCACCTGATGGAGGTGCTGGTCCAGTCGAAGTAGAGGATGCATGTGGTGTCCATGATGAAGATCGACCTGCAGAAAAGTTAGTTCACGCCAATGCCTGTAGATCCTGCACTTCACGTTCAGCTTTACAAGCAAGATGGAATAAACGACTGATATTAGTATACTCCTTATACTTTAGAATGGTCTGAATCTTTCTATTTAATCCACCCATAAAACGTGCAAGCATAGCTTCATTCTCCTCAACAATACCACATCTAATCATGCCAGTTTGTAATTCCTGATAATATTCTTCTACAGAATTTTTTCCTTGTCTTAAACACTCCAATTTTTGAAGTAATTCACGTTGATAATATGGTGGAACCCAACGAGTACGCATAGCAGTTTTCAAAGCAGCCCAAGTAGCTAGAATAGGATATAATCTACAATGTTCAGACCACCAAACACATGCAAAGCTAGTGAAAGCACAAACAGCAGCAGGAACACATCTCTCCTCAGGATATTGTGAACATGTAAATCGTTGTTCAGTTTCTAACTCCCAAGTAAGATATATATCAGGAACATATCTACCCTCAAATGGTGGAATATTCAATTTTAGTTTAGGGAGATGGTCATGATCTCGTACCTGAGGGGGAGCCCTACCATTGCCATTATTTGCATGTGGACAACCTGGTGGTTGTGGTGCTGGTGGTTGCACGTAGTTCTGATTTTGATCAACCTCATCCTCGTAATCTCCCACATAATCATCCTCCTCCGCATCAGCAGCAGGAGCCACAGAAGAATCAACAGCAGCACCAACAGTTTGACAAGGCGCAAGAGGGACACGGCTCGCTCGGCGGAGGGCTATTCCACAACATGGAGGTAGTAGTAGTAGTAGTAGTAGTAGTAGTAGTAGTAGTAGTAGTAGTAGTAGTAGTTGTTGTTGTTGTTGTTGTTGTTGTTGTTTTTGTTGTTGTTGTTGTTGTTGTTGTTGTTGTTGTTGTTGTTGTTGTTGTTGTTGTTGTTGTTGTTGTTGTTGTTGTAGAGGTGCATTAGGTGCAGCCGGTGGTGGTGGTGGAAGACGCGCGAGCAATTCATTAAACTTGTTATCGATCTTTGTTTCGAACGTCTTCTCCATGCCATCTATCTTCTCCATGGCCTCTTCAAATCTTTTTAGCACATCTTGCACTTGTCCACTCATCATTTGCTGAAATTTATCATGCAACTCCTTATTTGTCATGTTCTCCTAGTTAGTCTCATTGGCTTGTTGATATAGGGTGGAACCCTAGATGGCCGATCTTTCACGAAAGGAGCGGATCCCTACGAGGAACATGAAGAACACGAGGGGAAACACAAGAGAAACACTCAACCAACAAGAAATAGATCACACATGTGCTAGATCGATGAACACAAAGGAAGATACATTGATCCAAAGTCAACAACGGACAATACAAATGGTAACCGGGTTCTTCTCCGTGAGGAGGTCTTGATGGGGCCACCCAAGAGGGGGTCTTGAATCCAAGGGGATCTTCTCCGTAGAGGGGCCGCGGTCTCTCTCGTGGAGTAGATCCGTAATGGATGAGCGTAGCTCTATCTCTCAAATGAGCTATCACAACGCTCCCCTAACTAGGAGGAGGTGCAGGAGTATATATAGTCTAGGCGAATGAAAGGGTAAGTGGCTTCGGCCCAACACACGGGCGGGCGCACAGGCGTCGGACGTCCGACAGGTACCGGACGTACGGTGGCTCGCGAGGGTCCGGTCGTCCGGTGCCTGTCGGACGTCCGGCGTTTTGGCTCTGGACAGGTGGTGTCGGACGTCCGGTCGGTGTCGGTCGTCCGGGCGCTGGAGAGTGTCGGACGTCCGGTGTCTGGCGGTCGTCCGGGCGCTGGGAGTCGTCAGACGTCCGGTGGCTCCGGTCGTCTGTAGATTCTGCTCGGGTCCTCAAGGGCCGGACGTCCGGGCTGGGCCGGTCATCCGGTGGCTGTAGCTTCGCGCAGCTTCTTCTATTGGTCCTTGTACTTGGCGTCCTCGCTAGCTGTTCCGTTGGATGTGGTGACTTCGTGGCTTTCCTCCAAGTACCTCATCATGCATAGAACACATGTTGGAGGTAGTAGCCATATCTCACATGTAGAAAGTGATGGTTCGGAGAGGAGCGAGTTCACCTTGTGTCCAATGGCGTATGTTCGAGGTCTCATCATATGTCCACTTGGGGTTTGGAGAGTAGTCGGAATGTACATGGGGATGAACGTGGGATGCTCTGCATCATCTCCCCTCCCTTGGGAAAGATCCGACCTCGGATCGTGATCCTCATCACCATGGAAACGGTTGTCGTAGACGGACTTGTAGTTTGTCGAAGTTGAGGACATGGTGCAATCCAAGTAGTCCAAGGTGTCGCCGGAATGATAGACATGCAAAAAGAGCAAACACAAGCAACACTCGGAAATACAACGGTTAGTGCACACAAAGTGTCCATCATGTAAGAATGAGTCCGTGCAACAAGATTGATCATGACAAGGTGCATGAAGCTTATCCAAAAGATATGGAAATGTATGCACAACATTCATGGTAGCAAAAGCAAGAATATGATGAATGCAACCACGGTGCAAAATAATGTCATAGTGAGACGGTTTATCAAAAGCATGAATGTGGTAATGGATGCTCAATGTGATATGATCATGCAATTGATGATGGGCAATATGATCATGATGTATGAATATGCCATCAAGAAAGATCACAACAAATATGCTAAGGAAATGCACAAGTTCATATATCATGGGTGACGTGGGAATACAAGATGCAACAAGGCAATCATGATGTGAGTCAATCCATGAATAAGATGCAAATTTGTCATGTGTATGATATGTCCATCGAACATGACATGTGTGAACACAATCAAAAAATATGGAGGTGTTGGTATACCAATGCTTGATGTTGTGGCATGAGTGGAGGTTCGAAGGTGCATCCAATAAATGCGAGCGCTCCTCAATGCGAAGGTCCATAGAGCCAATCTTCAATGTTGGTCCTCCATCCAATAGGTGCAACACGTAGACAAGAAGAAGGAGACAACAATGAAAGAATGACCCATCCAATATGCGTATTTGAGGATGTCTCAAAGGGAAGGAGTTCACCTTTAGGAGATTGTCGCAAACGTTGGTGTTGCACATCGTGTATGCCTTCACATGACCAAATTGTGTCATGACGGTATCGCCTTGTGAATCCTTCTACATGAGAGAACATGACAAACACTCAGAAAAACAAATGAGGTTAGCGGAAAACCTATCATTCGTGCGGTAAAATACCCAACAAGTGAATGCATCATGCTCATCATAAGAAAGGACAAGGGAGCATTTCATAGTACGGAGGCATATGATGTGAGAACAACCAAATAGAATAGGAGAAAGCAAGCAAGCATGCATCACAAGATGTATCATGTGAGAGGCATGAACATATACGTCATCAACCCAAGAAAGCAAGTAATAATGGAACATGGGTGATGCGACAAAGCAAACAATCATATGAATCAAGGCAAGCAAGCTAGTAGTGCGAAGATGCAACGTACTAGAAGGAACCATGTCAAGTATGTCATGTGTGCAAATAGTGGTCATGAATAATGCACAAGACATATCACTAGCATGAAGGCAAGATATGAGGAAAATAGCATCAATAGCATGAGGCACATGATAAACATGGCAATAGCAACAAGGATCTTCACCAAGCATGCAAATACACATAGGAGTAGCATAATGATGAATCATGGGTAGATGCAAGCAAGGGTCACAATTGCATGGCAAAGGCATAGAAGCAAGCATAGCATGCAAAGTGAACACGGTAAAATGAGCAAGAAGCGAGAAGCGGTATATAGCCCATAGCCGTGTGAGAGCCAAGTGAAAGAGATGCGCGTAGTCGTTGCACGAAGAGAGTGGTGGGAAGGATAGTTCACGGGATCCCAAGTCATCTTTGCTCTCAAGAGCTCGTTTCGTCAACTCTTGGTATTGAGAGGTTGGCGAGTATACGTGAGTACCTACACAAAACAAAGACAAAGGGAAAATTGTGTGTGCGTGGTAGATGTACACATCATCCATCATGATGCACACGTGCTTGTGTTGGTTAGCACAAAATATCCAATGCTCAAATAAATGAGATGCGTGATATAGAAACATGTCATCCATCATGAGAGGTTTATTATGTATAGCATAATGGAGACTCAAATTGTGTAATGCATCACAAGAAATATGTAGAGCATTGTTGTTCATGGAATGCATATGGTGCAAGCAATTATGGGAATCATGCAATGTAGGGAATGCATCAAAATCTCCTAATACGCATGAGGAAACTATGGGGGTCTCCTCATGAGCATGAGTAGCAACATCGCATGGAGAATATTGACAATATCCAAAACAATGCATATTTGGAACAATATGATCATGGCATGGTATAGTAGATGAATTGCGCAAATCATGTAAAGGAAGCATGGCAATATCATCACAAGAGAAGCAAAAGCCAATGACCATCATCTTGTCATCTATGCCATAAGTGCAAATGGGATGTATTTTAATGGGGCATGCATAGTTACTATATTGAGATTGAAATGAGGCTATATGGGAGATCTCACTCATAGCATATGACAAGTTCAATGGATTGTCAAACATGAAGTGACCAATAGAATTTTCACAAGATATCCTATGAAGCATAGCATCACAATTAGGCAACTCAACATGCTCATCATCATATTTATCATAAATTGGTAAGTCATGACATGAAGAAGTCGCACTAGCATGAAGCATGGGTATAGGTGTGTCAACATCATGCAAGCAATCATTCGTAAAATAGTCCACTAGTGGGATAAGAGAAGCACCATCACCTATGTTACCTTTGTAGCATCGCTCATGTGTTGTAGGTGAGGTGTCGAAGACCGAGTCGAGGTCATCTTCATCTTGATGGAACCATGTGGGGGGTGCATCATCGTCCACCATGGCCATCATTGTCTCCATTGGAGGCAAGGACTCGTCGAGGATAGGCATGTCGTCATGTAGGAGACCTATCACCAAAGAAGAAAACACACTAGGAGTAGAGGTTAAGTCGTTAGAAATCAAAGTGGCCTCACATGCCGTGTCAACTACCTCGCTCACTAAGTGTTGTGGCTCACTCACTCCCTCTCGGATGCTCTCACTCATATGGTTGGTGGAGTCACTCAAATGGCTCTCAACCTCACATAGGATGTGTGGCATGCTCTCAAGTGTGGGGCTAGTGGTGGTCACACTCATCCTCTCATAGGAAATGCTCTCAATGTCACATGTGGTGGAGTCACTCATGTCACTCATGTGGTGGTGGCTCTCCTCACATGGCAACTGGGGCATCTCGTCACATGTCGTTGTCGGAGAGATGTTGGTGCAAATGTCTCCATGCTCAATCATGTCGTGGTCGTAGCCGTGGATGAAGGTCGAAGATGGCACATCATCACTCTCCTCGAAGACCAAAGATAAGGTCTCATGAGCGGTCTTGCAGCTTGACTCGGAGAATGAGTCCAATATGGGCGCCGTCTTCATGTTGTTGAAGAGGTTCGTGCTCGTCGCCGTGGTCGAAGGGGATGGCCCTTGCTCGACCTTCTTGTCGCCGTCTTGTTGTTTGAAGTCCATATGATGTGGCACCTCATAGCTCGTCTCCATGACCGAAGGGAAATTCCCATGCTCGGCCCTCTTCCTTGAGGGGCTTCCGAAGATGGAAGTGTCGCCCTCACTTGTAGGTGGTCGCCTTGGACTTGATGAAGTCAACGTAGGCGTACTCGTGGGAAGTAGGCAAAGATGCCGTACGTCCAAAGGCGAAGATGCCCTGATAGCACTTGGCGAAGATGCCGAAGTGGTTGTTGTAGCCGTAGCATGCTCTTGGTGGTGCTTGTCTCGCGGTCTTCTCTTGTGGTCATGAAGTTTGGACTTGGCGTGAAGTAGGGCTTGTTGGGACTTGTAGGTAGGCGCATCTCGAGCATCTTCATGTTGATGGTGGCGTTGTCGCACTTGAGCTCATAGTAGATGTCGTTCGTCGTCGTCGTGCACATGTTGCTTGGAGGTGACATGCCCTTCATGACGAGATGGATCACGAACATGATGGTGGTCGCCATGGAGGTGTGGACGTGGACGACTTGCGCTTGTGTCGCTTGGGTGCTCCGAAGAGGATCGATGTGCTCGCCGCCACCTTGAAGATGACGAAGGTGAAGTAGACTTGATCAAGGCCCGAATCTCCTCCATCCTTGCATCTTGCTCCTCCTTTTGTGCGGAAAGCTTGTTGTCGATGTAGTCCCTTTTCCTCGCTTCGGAGTGACGAATGTCGATGGAGAGGTTCTCGATGCGCTCTCGCAATCTTGATTGTGCGCCTTGCATTTGTCGTTGTAGATCGAAAATTGACGCTTTGTTAATGTAGTTGTTCACGCCGTCGTTGTTGTGGAAGACCGGAGATGAAATGCCTTGCCTATCCATCACAAGATTCGAGCCAATATGAGTGGAGAAAGAGAAGAATGAATACCAAATGTATCTTGACCGAAGTTGAAAGTGGATCAATGATCACTCCAATGTGGACAAGGAAATAGCACAATTGGTACCAATTCTTGTCGGTTTCTCACACCTACACAAGTAAGGCTTATGGTGGAGCTCGGTGAGGATAGTGGCACAAAAATTTGATGTAAAATGTTAGCAAGAGTCAATAATGTTGGAAGAGATTCACAAATTCGCAAGTGAAACAAGTAGACCAATAGCAATATGTGGCACACGGAAACACACGCACAGATAGATAAATGGGGTCGTGCAACCAAGGATGAGCACAAAATGTGGAATCCACGGAAAACGCTCGTGTTGCATAACTCAAGAGAGACGCTAGCACGATTGCTCTATAGGCGGATACGACACTTGTGCACAACCTATAAGATGCAAAATGGATAACTTTCTATCCCGAGTATGCTATGTGTGTATGGTTCCCGGTGTTTGATCCAAGATGATCGGATATGACAATCTTATGCAATGCGGTGGATGCTATGGCTATTTCTTACATGCTTCTTTGCTCTTTCTCTTTTGCTTAAAAGCTTATTCTCTTTTTTTTGTATGGCCACTTTGCGAAATGCACAAACCAAGGTAGCAATTGTATATATGCGGGAACGAACTTGAGGCACACGAGATGATATGATACCAATATGATATGGTATGTATGTAATGTATGGTGTAGATCACTAATGTGCACAAGTAACGTTGCCGGCAATACTCAAATGGCTAGTCTCGATAGGTAAGTGACGCAAAATGGGCTAGGGGTTATCAATGCAATGGCAAGGGAATATACAATGGGGGGACACCACGATATCGAGATGATATGGAGGTCACCGTCCGTGGCGATGATGAGTGGCGGTGATCTTGATGGAGATACCAAGATGATGGAGACTCGTCCCTAAGTAGCCGAAACACCTTAGGAAACGGAAAAACCGCGAACTCAAAATCTCAAATGTCAAATGGTGGTAGCGGAATGCGGTGGTGTTGCACTAGGGAATGCGGAAGTGGAGGTTATGGTGGTGGACTATACACAGTGTCGGAGTTGAAAGCACGGTCCCTAAGTAGCCGAAACACCTTAGGAGACACAACTCACAACACAAACAAAATTGGGTTAAGTTGAGGTGGCGGAAGTGTATAGTGGCCAAGGCTATGCGGAAGTGGTGGTGGTGGTTGATGAAGAAGCAACCGTCCCTAAGTAGCCTAGACACCTTAGGAGACTCAAATCACTCCTCAAGCAACCACTAATGCGATGGGGAACAAAATTGGTTAGGTTGCGGAAGGCTATGGTGGTGTATCGGATGATATGGTGGAGGGCCTAGGCAAACTTGCCAAATTTCAGAAAATTTGATGGAGTCAAATGATTTTGGTGGTATTTTTGTGGGAAGGAGAATGTCAATAGCTTCTCAACGAGCTAAAGAACGTCAAAATCGGAGTTCGGATGAATTAGTTATGGCCGAAACAAATTTTGGGCGAATCAGTTTTTTACAGGTAGCGGACGTCCGGAAATGGACGGATGTCCGGTCGCCGGACGTCCGGTCGGGTCGGAAATCCGCTAATTTCAGCTCGGGTTAGGTGTTCCGGTCATCCGGTAAGGTCGGATGTCCGGTGCTTCCTGGGTCTCCGGACCTCCGGCAAAGTGATGGTCGTCCGGTGGGTCTGGGTCAACGCGAGATGCGAGTTTCGGGACACGATTTTGGGCGGAAATTGGGGATTTTGTGGGTCAAAATTGATGAGATTTCATGGATGAAAGATGGGGAAACTTGGGGAGATGCTAGATCTACTTGCAACGCAACAAATTCACGGATCAAAACCAACAAAACAACATCAAAACTCACAAAACACAAGAAAATTTTTTGGGGCTATTTTTTATGGGGATTTTCGGATTAGGACGAAAAACAACAAAATCAAGCTAGAAAAACAAAGAGGGGGCTCCGAAATCGTGATCAACCTTTCTCATGATACCAACATGATGTTGGGTGGAACCCTAGATGGCCGATCTTTCACGAAAGGAGCGGATCCCTACGAGGAACACGAAGAACACGAGGGGGAAACAAGGGGAAACACAAGAGAAACACTCAACCAACAAGAAATAGATCACACATGCGCTAGATCGATGAACACAAAGGAAGATACATTAATCCAAAGTCAACAACGGACGATACAAACGGTAACCGGGTTCTTCTCCATGAGGAGGTCTTGATGGGGCCACCCAAGAGGGGGTCTTGAATCCAAGGGGATCTTCTCCGTAGAGGGGTCGCGGTCTCTCTCGTGGAGTAGATCCGTAATGGATGAGCGTAGCTCTATCTCTCAAATGAGCTATCACAACGCTCCCCTAACTAGGAGGAGGTGCAGGAGTATATATAGTCTAGGCGAATGAAAGGGTAAGTGGCTTCGGCCCAACACACGGGCGGGCGCACAGGCGTCGGACGTCCGACAGGTACCGGACGTACGGTGGCTCGCGAGGGTCCGGTCGTCCGGTGCCTGTCGGACGTCCGGCGTTTTGGCTCTGGACAGGTGGTGTCGGACGTCCGGTTGGTGTCGGTCGTCCGGGCGCTGGAGAGTGTCGGACGTCCGGTGTCTGGCGGTCGTCCGGGCGCTGGGAGTCGTCGGACGTCCGGTGGCTCCAGTCGTCTGTAGATTCTGCTCGGGTCCTCAGGGGCCGGACGTCCGGGCTGGGCCGGTCGTTCGGTGGCTGTAGCTTCGCGCAACTTCTTCTCCTGATCCTTGTACTTGGCGTCCTCGCTAGCTGTTCCGTTGGATGTGGTGACTTCGTGGCTTTCCTCCAAGTACCTCATCATGCATAGAACACACGTTGGAGGTAGTAGCCATATCTCACATGTAGAAAGTGATGGTTCAGAGAGGAGCGAGCTCACCCTATGTCCAATGGCGTATGTTTGAGGTCTCGTCATATGTCCACTTGGGGTTTGGAGAGTAGTCGGAGTGTACATGGGGATGAACGTGGGATGCTCCGCATCACTTGTGATCCTGCCATGGTTAGCAGCAATAGAAACACACAAGAATATGATCCTACAGACTACTAACAAGAGGTGGTGGTGGGTGTCACAAATCCATCAAGCAAATCTCAAATTCTTTCCAGTTCTTACCCAGTAGCAGGCGGTGATCGGCAACCATCATAGTCAAAACTCTCAAAGCTTGGATAGAGCGATTACCAGGGAGAGTCAAACGCATGACGTAGATGTATGTGGAGCTCGGAAGGCTTATAATATGGTAGAAAAAGGGTCAGCAATAATCAATTCAGATATGCAGAGTTGAATAAACGCTCAACGACGGTACTGTGTTGGTCCCAGGCTAGACCGTGCTAGAGACGCAAGCCTGGAACACTAACAAAATCACGGTGCTGCACATAAACAAGGGAAAAGCACACTCTGGAATTTTTATTTTTTCGAACTGGTTTTTTTTGGCGCTCCTCTTTTTTTTGCGCTCCTCTTTTTTTTTGCGAAAAATCACTATAATGGCAAGTGTCGCAAAACTCTTCCCTCGTCAAACTGACAGGATGGGCATGAAATGTTTTTTGACTTTTTTTCGGAAATCAGGGCAGCGATGACGAAAAAGTGCGACAAAAAATCACTACGATGGCAAGTGTCTCAAAACGCTTCGTGGGACCTAAAAATAGGATAGGGAAAAATATTTTTGGTCGCTGAAATTTTGTCCTAATAACTGCCTGGGGGTCTGCAGACTCTTTTTTCCGAGACCTACTCACACAAGGAAACACAAAACGAAAACTGGATGGATCTCGAAAACAAACCTAATATGAAAAGAACTCGGATTGGTGGTGGACAGGCAGATGTATATGTGGACTCGGATTGGTGGTGGACAGGCGGATGTATATGTGGACTCGGATTAGTGATGGACAGACAGATGTATATGTGGACTCGGATTGGTGGTGGACAGGCGGATGTATATGTGGACTCGGATTGGTGGTGGACAGGCGGATGTATATGGCAGCGGTAAGGAATATGTTGGTGGTGGTTGTATATGGTAGGAACGATGACGATGGTGCGGCGGTGGCGTGACAACTTATGACCAGAACTTGAAACTCTAAAAGACTGGACTCTAAGACCAGCAACTAGAGACGACGATGCAACCGCAAATTTAATAAAGCAAAATACTAAAAAGACTATGCAAAGGCTCAGACTAGTTCGGATATGATGAACTAACCCTAATTTTTTTTTGACTTTTTCCTGGACTGTAGGTATGAAGAATAGACTCGATCTAAACTATGAAAAACTGTAAAATCTCACCGAGCAACCTAGAAATCTGATACCACTTGATAGAGGCAAAGGTGTCTCATCTTTCGATGAGATGGTGGCACTCGTTTTGGAGGAAGTCGACTTTGACGATCCGACTACGAACGTGCGAGGACGTCACGCCTTAGCAATCGCTAAACCAACTCTGAGAGGTTATTGACCACGCCGGAGCACGATCAACCTGACTATGAAGGTCTGTTACCTATAGGCAAACGAAGAACAAGCAAGAAACTGAGATTACAATCTGGATATTGTGAATATAAGAGGAAAGCTTTATTGATCAAGGTGGGGTTCTGTGACGCCTTTGTCTGGTCGTTGAACACAAACGAAGTACGCCAAGTTGCAGCTATGGCGAACTTTAATCTAACAAAACCCAAAGTCTAAACGACGCCCTAAGGGCTGTATATATGGAGGAAGAGGGGGGAATTCCGTGGCCCTTGGAGGAGGGGGCCGAAACCAACCCTAACTCTCGTTTCCCCACACATACGGACTCTAAAAATGGCCTACACTTAAGTATTTCGAAAATACATGGGCCTGGCCCAATAATAAGGTGACGTAGCACCTATAATAGCCTCTGGACGAAATTTATGAAGTGACATCTTGTATATTTCGTCCAAGGCTTCATGCACTCCTTATGGTGGCTTCAAAGTCCTGAAATCATCACTTGTAACTCCGTTCTTGATCCCCTTGCGCATGCCATCATTTCCATGCTTGGTCTTGCTCCAGTGTTCATCCCTCTTATCCATGCCAGGCCCTTCATTTGTAATCAAAACAAATGTATCCAATTTAGGCAGCATCATATTCTAATGAACATTAGAATGATTAACAAGAAACGAAAGTACCTGATAATTTAATTGGCGTGCACGAGCTCTAGTAATTGGTCTAGTATATATAGCAGCAGGGGCTGTGGGTGTAACAATGGTATTGATGTCCTCATCATGCCTCTGGCCACGACTTTTGGGATTTGAAGAGCAATTTCCAGATCTCTTTGTGCGTCGTGCCGAAGAATTATCGCCGAGTTCGCGTCCCTTCTGGATTAAACTCCCATAAACGGAGAGGCCGCCGCTGGCAGGGAACGGTTCGGCGTATGAGCGTCACCTGAATCATGTCAGTGTGGTGGGTGTTCTTCTCTATGATACTTTTGATGCGCTTTTGCAGCATCAGCACCTCATCGGTCGATCCCCAATCTAGGTACTTGTTGGTCCATGAAGCAAGTCAAAGAGGGGGTCCAGATCTAAATGCAGGAGCAGCCGCCCACTTGGTACCGCGGGGTTTGATGATGTAGAACCACTCTTGCTGCCATGTCTTGACGGTATCCACCAAGGCCCCTTTAGGCCAAATGGCGTGAGGAAGCTTGCTCACCATGGATCCACCGCAATCTGCGTTCTCCCTGTCGACCACCTTCGGCTTGATGTTGAAGGTCATGAGCCACAGGCCGAAGTGCGGAGGGATGCGGAGAAATGCCTTGCACATGACGATGAATGCCGAGATATAGAGGAAGGAGTTCGAGGCTAGATTGTGAAAATCTAGCCCGTAGTAGAACATGAGGCCGCGAACAAAGGGGTGAAGGGGAAACCCTAACCCCTAGAGGAAGTGGGGGATGAACACGACCCTTTCGCCAGGCTCTGGAGTAGGGATGATTTGCCCCTTTGTCAGAAGCATATGTGCGATTTCCGTGGTTAAGTACTTCACCTCCCGGAGTCCCTAGATATATTTCTTCGTCACGGAGGAGGCCACCCACTTGCGTTGCGAACCGGATCTGGACATGGTCGGAGAGCGTGGTGGCAATGGAGAAGGATTGAGACTTGATCGCTGGAGCTCAAAGATGGGAAGGCCGAGGAAGGAGAAAGCGTGGGGTAAAAGATGGGTCCTTATCCCTTTATAAATGCAATGAATGGCAAGCGACCCCACACAAGCCTTAAAAATTGCCTATTCCCAAGGGGCGGATGGCGCGGCTGGATTACCCAACCCATCATTGACGAAAATCCCGCAATAAGGGGGCACGATCTCTGCTTCGACAAGACGTGTCATTGGAAGTTGCGTCTCGAAACGCGAAATGGGAGGTCGAAAAATCAATTCAAAATAATAATAAGGTCGATATTCAATGCCTCGCCGAAAAAGTTGTCAGAAGACATGACCTATTTTTTAAGTATTTTGCCTTTGTGGTTCAGGGTTGTAACTATTGTACAGAGCCGGATATAGTTCTCTTGGTCGAGCCACTTTGGAGTATTCGGAGGAGGAATCCGCCTTGCAATGCCGAAGACAATCTGCATGCCGAACACATCGTCATTGAAGCCTGGTTCAGGGGCTACTAAGGGAGTCCTGGATTAGGGGGTCCCCGGGCGTCCGGGCTATGTGACATGGGCCGGACTGGTGGGTCGTGAAGATACAAGATAGAAGGCTTCCCCCGTGTCCGGATGGGACTCACCTTGGTGTGGAAGGCAAGCTTGGTGTTCGGATATGAAGATTCCTTTCTCTATAAACCAACTCTGTACAAACCCTAGCCCCCTCCGGTATCTATATAAACCGGAGGGTTTAGTCCGTAGAGGCGGTGATAATCATACAGGCTAGACATATAGGGTTTAGCCATTACGATCTCGTGGTAGATCAGCTCTTGTAACCCCTGGCTAGGTAAATTATTTATTACCAAACAGGAGCAAAAAGCAAGGAATAAAAAATAAAATTGGGTTGCCTCCCAACAAGCACTATCGTTTAACCCCCCTAGCTAGGCATAAAAAGCAAGGATAGGTCTAGGTATTGCCATAATAGTAAGATAGATCATTAAAACTCATTTCATATTCTCTACGTTCAGCAGCAAGTTTTCTTTGAGGCAAGAAAAAATAATCAAAAGGGCTAAATTTAATGGGACAAAAGTCCCCAAGATCAACTTTAGGAGGTATAGGTTCCTCCTTTGTCCCTTCGTATTGCACAACCAATTCATCATTATAAGCTCAAGAGAGTATCCTAGCTCATTATTTCGAATAGCAAAATCATTATTAAGTTCAGAAAGTCTATCAATTAGAACATTGGTGGGAACCTTTTTTCTAAGGTTTTCATTAAAAGCAACATAATCTAGAGATTGAAAATGCATTATTTCCTCTTGATCAAATAGGATAGTTTCTATGGGAGAACGGCCAGCATCCACCCTATAATGCGCAAAGATTTCTTTGGCCTCTCTTATTATAAATCTGAATTCATGAGCCAAAAAGATAGTAGCGGCACGCTTGACAGAAGAATGCTCAATATTAGAAAATTCTAGGAAAATCCTTTGTATGCAAGGGTGCATGTGCATAAATTGCCTTTCAAGTTCAACTACAAGCATGGTAATAGCGTCTGCAAGACTACTAGTTCTATGAAGGATAGAACTACCCATAGAAGGTAAAGCACCGGCACAAGAAAAGAAATCTTGGACAACTCCTTTTTCCAATAATATTACTGCTACCAATACGGAATTTTTTTGTATGTAAGGTAGGGGGTTCTTCAGCAGGAGCATCAGAATTTTTTATGATATTATTACTGTCCATATCGACAATAATTTCCTCAATTTCAGACATAACGGCAGAAAGTGCAAAAGGCAAAGAGAGGCAAATAGAGAAAGAGAGGGAGGATAGAGGGAGAGGGCGAATAAAATGGCAAGGGTGAAGTGGGGGAGAGGAAAACGAGAGGCAAATGGCAAATAATGTAATGCGGGAGATAAGGGTTGTGATGGGTACTTGGTATGTTGACTTTTGCATAGACTCCCCGGCAACGGCTCCAGAAATGGCTCATTGTTGGGAGTCAAATCTTGACTTGCGCGAACCTCCCCGGCAACGGCGCCAGAAATTCTTCTTGCTACCTCTTGAGCACTGCGTTGGATTTCCTTGAAGAGGAAAGGATGATGCAGCAAAGTAGCATAAGTATTTCCCTCAGTTTTTGATAACCAAGGTATTAATCCAGTAGGGGGCTGCACGCAAGTCCCTCGTACCTGCACAAAATAAATAACTCCTCGCAACCAACGTGATAAGGGGTTGTCAATCCCTTCACGGTCACTTACGAGAGTGAGATCTGATAGATATGATAAGATAATATTTTTGGTATTTTTGTGATAAAGATGCAAAGTAAAATAAAAGCAAAGGAAATAACTAAGTATTGGAAGATAAATATGATGAAGATAGACCCGAGGGCCATAGGTTTCACTAGTGGCTTCTCTCAAGAGCATAAGTATTTTACTGTGGGTGAACGAATTACTGTTGAGCAATTGACAGAATTGAGCATAGTTATGAGAATATCTAGGTATGATCATGTATATAGGCATCACATCCGAGATAAGTAGACCGGCTCCTGCTTGCATCTACTACTATTACTCCACTCATCGACCGCTATCCAGCATGCATCTAGAGTATTAAGTTCATGAAAACAGAGTAACGCCTTAAGCAAGATGACATGATGTAGAGGGATAAATTCATGCAATACGATAAAAACCCCATCTTGTTATCCTCGATGGCAACAATACAATACGTGCCTTGCTGCCCCTACTGTCACTGGGAAAGGACACCGCAAGATTGAACCCAAAGCTAAGCACTTCTCCCATTGCAAGAAAGATCAATCTAGTAGGCCAAACCAAACTGATAATTCGAAGAGCCTTATAAAGATAACCAATCATACATAAAAGAATTCATAAAATATTCAAATATTGTTCATAGATAATCTTGATCATAAACCCACAATTTATCGGAATCAACACACACACCGCAAAAAGAAGATTACATCGAATAGATCTCCACAAGAGAGGGGGAGAACATTGTATTGAGATCCAAAAAGAGAGAAGAAGCCATCTAGCTAATAACTATGGACCCGAAGGTCTGACGTAAACTACTCACACTTCATAGGAGAGGCTATGGTGTTGATGTAGAAGCCCTCTGTGATGGATGCCCCCTCCGGTGGAGCTCCGGAATAGGCCCCAAGATGGGATCTCATGGATACAGAAAGTTACGGCGGTGGAATTAGGGTTTTGGCTCCGTATCTGAACGTTTGGGGGTACATAGGTATATATAGGAGGAAGGAGTACGTCGATGGAGCAACAGGGGGCCCACAAGGGTGGAGAGCACGCCTGGGGGGGGGGGGATAGGCGGGTCCCCTTACCTCGTGGCCTCCCTGTTGGTTGCTTGACGTAGGGTCCAAGTCTCCTGGATCATGTTCGGTGAGAAAATCACGTTCCCGAAAGTTTCATTCCATTTGGACTCTGTTTGATATTCCTTTTCTTTGAAACCCTAAAATAGGCAAAAACAACAACAATTCTGGGCTGGGCCTCCGGTTAATAGGTTACTCCCAAAAATAATATAAAAGTGGATAATAAAGCCCGATAATGTCCAAAACAGTAGATAATATAGCATGGAGCAATCAAAAATTATAGATACGTTGGAGACGTATCAATAGGTAGGAGAAGAGTATATATAGTCTAGGTGGGCGAAGGGGTACATGGGCTGCGGCCCAACACGTAACAACACACAGGCGCCGGACGTCCGGGAGTCACCGGTCGTCCGGAGGCTCGCGAGGGTCCGGATGTCCGATGCTTGTCGGACATCCGTAGATTCGGCTCGGGTGTGCTTCGTTTGAACGTCCGGAAGGGGTCGGACGTCCGGGGCATCGGTCGTCCGGAAGGCTCCAGAAATCCATAGATTCGGCTCGGGTGTGGGTGTGCCGGTCATCCGGCGCCAGGAGGTCGCCGGAAGTCCATTGCTCACCGATCGTCCGGAGCCTGGGAACTTCGAGGAGTTCTTCTCCTTGTCCATTGAACTTGGCGTCCTCACCGTCTTGTCCGTTGAGTGTAGTTGGTCCGTGGATTTCCTCCAAGCACCTGATCATACATAGGGTTTCCACTTGAGGTAGTAGCCAATTCTCATGTATAGAAAGTGGTAGTTCGGAGAGGAGTGAGTTCACCTTGTCTTCAATAGCCTTCGCTCGGGCTCTTGTCATTGGTCCCAGTGGTGTCATAGGAGACGTAGGTAGGTCCATGGGGATGAACTTGGGATGCTCCGCATCATCTCCCCTCCATTGGGGAAGATCTGGCCTCGGATCAAATTCTTCATCACCATGGTAGGGCGAGAGTTCCTTGACATTGAAGATGTCGCTCACGTTGTACTTGTCGCGCGGGAGGTCGAGCTTGTAAGCGTTGTTGTTGTAGCGTGCGAGCACCTTGAAGGGTCCATCCGTGCGAGGTAGAAGCTTGGACTTGCGTTCATTGGGGAAGCGGTCTTTGCGAAGGTGTAGCCACACAAGATCACCAATGTCGAATACCATGGGTTGCTTGTTGATGTTGAGCTTGGTCACAAGTCATTGTTGATGTAGGGTAGAACCCTAATCACCTGATCTATCACGAAAGGAGCGGATCCCACGATGAACACGAAGAACGCGAGGGAAAACACAAGGGGAAACATGAGAGAAACACTAAACCAACAAGAAATAGTCACACATATGCTAGATCCTCGAGTACATAAGAGGTCACACGATCCACGTTCAACTAGGGACGATACAAAGGTAGCCGGTCTTCTCCGTGAGGAGGTCTTGAGGTTCTTCCCGTAAAGGGGTCTTGAATCTAAAGGGATCTTCTCCGAAGAGGGGCCGTGGTCTCTCTCGTGGGATAGATCCGATATGGACGAGCAATGCTTCATCTCTAATATGAGCTAAACCAATGCTAACCCTAGCTAGAAGCAATAGGAGGTCTATTTATAGTCTTAGTGCAAAAGGGGACGAAGTGAGGGGGTACATGGGCTGCGGCCCAACACATAACAACACACAGGCGTCAGACGTCCGGGAGTCATCGGTCGACCGGAGGCTCATGAGGGTCCGGAAGTCCAGTGCTCGTCGGACGTCCGTAGAATTGGATCGGGTGTGCTTTTGTCAGACGTCTGGTCGGGTCGGTCGTCCGCACCGCTTCGGAATTCCGTAGTTTTGGCTCGGGTGTAGGTGTGTTGGCCGTCCGGAGAAGGTCGAACGTCCGGAACCTGGAAGATGCGGAGCATCCTACGGACATCACCATGTCAAGAGTCCATTCGACAAGTGACACGTAAGACATCTACTTCACATACCCAAAGGTGAATCTTCTCCTTTACACGTGCTCACTTGACCCCTTCGAGGATGGTATACAACATGACACTCCACTCGTGTGCATGCATAGGTATTGTCGGAATGGTATGGACGACGAGGAGGAGTGCGAGCGCAAGTGTACAACTACACCATCCGCGAGGGAAGCATGGAAGCGAAGACGGAAGAAGGAGCTATGGATTCTATAGCGACCGGACGACCGGAAGCCACCGGACGTCCGACACTCTACAGCGCCCGGACGACCAACGTCCACCGAAGGTCCGACGCGACCATGCCAGGACCAGCCAGGAGATCTACATCGGCCGGACGACCGACAACCTCCGGACGTCCGACGAATCCCAGCGCCCGGACGACCAGCGCTGACCGGACGACCAGTGCCACTACACCCGAGAAGAATCAACGGACATCCGACGCGCGCCGGACGTCCGGACCGTCCTGAGCTATCGGACGTCCGACCCCCACCGGTCATCCGGTACCTACCTGTGTGCAGCCGTGGGCCTTTGGCCTTGTACCCCTCTCCCACTTACCCCTTCGTGGCTAACACTATAAATAGACCACCTCCACCTCCTTTCTAAGGTTAGCGTTGTGTTATCTCATTTGTAAGATAGAGCTTCACTCATCCATATCGGATCTACTCCTTGAGAGAGACCGCGTCCCATCTTCGGAGAAGATCCACATTGGATTCAAGACCTCTTTACAGGAAGATCCCCTTGTGGACTCAAGACCTCCTCACGGAGAAGAATCGGCTACCCTTTGTATCGTCCCTTGTTGGATTTGGATCGTGTATCTCTTTGTGTTTCGAGGATCTAGCATATGTGTGACCATATCTTGTTGGTTATAGTGTTTCTCTCGTGTTTCCCCTCGTGATTCCCCTTGTTTTCCCCTCGTGTTCTTCATGTTCTTCACGGGATCCACTCCTTTCGGGAAAGATCGTCCACATAGGGTTCCATCCTACATCATATTGGTATCTAGATCCACGTTGGTCACGATTTCGGAGCCTCCCCTCTTCGTTTTCTAGCCTAATCTTGTTGTGTTCTTTCCCAATTTCAAAAATCCCCACCAAAAATAGCCCCAATTTTTTTTGTGATTTGTTGGTTTGACAAAGTTTTGTTGGATTTGATCCATGTATTTGCCTGGGTTCAAGTGGATCTAGCATATCCCCATTTTCCGCCTAAAAACGCGCCCTGAATCTCGCATCTCGCATTGACCCCGACCCACCGAACGACCGATACTTTACGGACGTCTGGAGCCCCTGGAACGACCGGACGTCCGACCTTTTCCGGACATCCAGAACCCCTAACCCGAGCCAAATTTATGGATTTCTGACCCGACCGGACATCCGTCCTTTTACGGACGTCCGTAACCTGTAAAAATTGACTTCGCTGAAATTTTGTTTTGGGCATAACTAGTTCATTCGAACTTCGATTTTGACATTCTTTAGCTTGTTTTGAAGCTCTTGAAATCTCCTTCCCACAAAAATACCAAAATCATATTTTGACTCCATCAAATTTTGTGAATTTTGGCATCTTTGCCTAGGGCTTCCACCACATCATCCCCTACACCACCACCGACTTCCGCATCCTAACCAATTTTGTTCCCCATCGCATTAGTGGTTGCTTGAGGAGTGATTTGAGTCTCCTAAGGTGTCTAGGCTACTTAGGGACAGTTGCTTCTTCATCAACCACCACCACTTCCGCATAGGCTTACTAACCATACACTTCTTCCACACCGACTTAACCCAATTTTGTTTGTGTTGTGAGTTGTGTCTCCTAAGGTGTTTCGGCTACTTAGGGACCATGCTTCCAACTATGACACCGTGTATAGTCCACCACCTTACACTCCATTTCCGCATTGCGTACTCCACAACCCATCATTGCATTTCCGCAATCCCTTTGAGCATCCACAACCACCACCGCATTCCCGCTACCACCATTTGACATTTGACATTTGAGATTTTGAGTTCGCGGTTTTTTCGTTTCCTAAGGTGTTTCGGCTACTTAGGGACGAGTCTCCATCATCTTGGTATCGACATCAAGAGCACCACCACTCATCATTTCCAAGGACGGTAACCTCCACATCATCTTGGTATCGTGGTATCCCTCCATTGTATATTCCCTTGCCATTGCATTGATAACCCCTAGCCCATTTTGCGTCGCTTGCTTATCGAGACTAGCCATTTGAGTATTGCCGGCAACGTTACTTGTGCACATTAGTGGTCATTGGTGTACACCTTCCATTGCATACATACCATACCATATCGGTATCATCTTGGTGTCATATCATCTCGTGTGCCTCAAGTTTGTTCCCACATATACCCAATCGCTATCTTGATTTGTGCATTCCGCATTGTGGCCATATAAAAAAAGAAAAAAAAAAGAATAAGATTTTAAGCAAAAGAGAAAGATCAAAGAAGCTTGTAAGCAAGAGCCATAGCATCATACCACATTGCATATAATATTGTCATATCCGATCATCTTGGATCATACCACCGGAACAACATACATAGCATACTTGGGATAGAAAGTTGATACATTTTGCATCTCATAGGTTGTGCACAAGTGTCGTATCCGCCTATAGAGCAAACGTGCTAGCGTCTCTCTTGAGTTTTGCAACACGAGCGTTTTCTGTGGATTCCACATTTTGTGCTCATTCCTTGGTTGCACGACCCCATTTATCTATCTTTGTGTGTGTGTTTTCGTGTACCACATATTGCTATTGGTATACTTGTTTCACTTGCGAATTTGTGAATCTCTTTCAAATTTATTGACTCTTGCTAACATTTGCATTAAATGCTTTGTGCCACTATCCTCACCGAGCTCCACCATAAGCCTTATTTGTGTAGGTGTGAGAAACCGATAAGAATTGGAACCAATTGTGCTATTCCCTTGTTACGTCATTGAGCGATCATTGATCCATCTTCAACATCGGTTAAGGTACATTTGGTATAGTTCTTATCCTTCCTCCACTCATATTTGCTCAAGTCTTGTGATGGATAGGCAAGGCATTTCATCTTCGGTCTACAACAACAACAACGAGTTCGATGCCACGAACAACTCCACCGACGCCAAGATGCAAGCTCAAATGGAGGAGATCAAAGCCCTCATCAATTCCTACAAGCGGTCTTCCTCATCTTCGAGAAGACGCTCAAGAGCACATGCCTCCGAGCTACCATCTCTGGCAAAATCACATCAGCATCGACACCATCACCAACAAGGATGTGAAGGTCAAGAGCTCAACGCCAACAACCGCTCAACGACTTCACCATCTCCCTTGGCATCTTCGCCAAGCGACTTCAAGGCATCTCAGCCTACGGACATACGGCATCTTCGCCCACAAGCACCTCAAGAGAAGGTTCCCAAGCTCAAGTCCATGACTTCCATGAGCTACTACGACCTCGACATCGACCACGCGATTCCTTTCTATGGGACTCAAGAACCCGAGGAGTATCTCGAGTGGGAGCGTTTGATGGATGACTACCTCAAGCTACATCAAGTTCCTCCCAAAGATCAAGTGAAGTGCGCCACAAGGAACTTCCACGACTACGCGTCCACATGGTGGCTTCACACACCTTCGGAGACCTACAACATGAGTTGGCCCAACATGAAGAGAGCTTTGCGGCGTGAGTTCGTGCCTCCAACCTACATGGAACAACTTCTACGCCAATTGGAGAACACCACCCAAGGATCCAAGTCCATCGACGAGTACTTCAAGGAGATGAAGAAAGCCTTGCGACGAGCCGGCGTGGACGACCCCATCTCGATGAAGTTCCACTTCATGATGGGATTGCACAACGACATCTCCAAGACGATCTTCCTTGAGAACTACAAGTCCCTCGATGACAACTACATTGGTGCTCTCAAGGTGGAAGAAGAACTCATGAAGGCCACGGCTTCTCCACCCCAAGCACACTTCACGGCAACCAAGCTCTACGACAACGAGCATGAGGATAGTACCATCCAAGATGTCCAAGCCCGACAAGCTCCAAGACGATGCTCCCAAGTTCGACTTCACCGCCATCCCTCTTTGTGGCATTGATGATGCTGAGTCTACTTCGACTCTTTTTCAAGATGGTGCGGCGACGACTATGACTACGGAGACCATCAAGGACCAAGCTTTGGAGGCGAGCGACATGGTAACGAGAAAGCATGATGCTTCCATCTTAGGAGGCGAGAATGATGATGTGCCATCTTAGGCCTTCATCCACAGCGACGGTGACGAGATGATCTAGCATGGGATTTTCCCTTTGGTCATGGAGGAGAGTGATGATGTGCCATGTTTGGACTTCATCCATGGCAACAGCGATGAGATGGTTGAGTATTTCACCTCGACCACGGCAACGTATGATGACTTGAGTGACTTTTGCCACCATATTGAGAGTGAGAGTGACTTCACCACTAGCCCCATATATGATGTGTTTCCACAATTCCCATGTGAGGAGATCCACAACCCCCACCACTTGAGTGAGATGAGTGACTCCACCATATGTGAGTTTGAGTGCACCTATTTTGAGGGAGGGAGTGAACCACCACATAGAGAGAGTGAGATAGTTGATAGGTCATGCGAGGCCGCTGTCGGTGTCAAAACCGGCGGATCTCGGGTAGGGGGTCCCGAACTGTGCGTTTAGGATCAATGGTAACAGGAGACGAGGGACACGATGTTTACCCAGGTTCGGGCCCTCTCTATGGAGGTAATACCCTACTTCCTGCTTGATTGATCTTGATGAATATGAGTATTACAAGAGTTGATCTACCACGAGATCGTAATGGCTAAACCCTAGAAGTCTAGCCTATGAATATGGTAATGAGTATGTGTGGTGTCCTTTCCGGACTATCCCCTTCGATTTATATAGACACTGAGGGGATCTAGGGTTTACATGGAGTCGGTTGCATAAGAAGCAATCTTTGGTCGCCAAGCTTGCCTTCCACGCCAAGTAGAGTCCAATTCGGACATGGTGCAGTCTTCGGCCTTCATGTCTTCACAGCCCATCAGTCCGGCCCATAGATAACCAGCCTTAGTCTAGGACTAGGACTCCCTCACGCCCGAGGACCCCTTAGTCTAGGACTCCCTCAGTAGCCCCTGAACCTGGCTTTCAATGACGAGGAGCCCGGCGCGCTGATTGTCTTCGGCATTGTAAGGCGGGTTCCCCTTTCTCTGAACTACAAGATAGTCTTCGGATGCAATGATAATATCCTGACCTGTTACGCACACCATACACAACCGCAGAGAGAATATAATATTTGCACGAATCTAATCTGTTGACAGCTTTTTTCCAACACGACATCACGTCTGTCCGGTTATAATTTCGAACCATTTTTCTTCTGCCATTCCACGCATCAAGACACAGTTGCTATTGGCACGTCTTGTCAAAACAGAGATCGTGCCCCCCTTATTGCGGGATTCTCGTCAATGCGGGCATGGGTAACTCAACCGTTCCGTTTATACAGCCCTAGGGAACAGGCAAATCCTAAGGCGAGTGAGGAGGCATTTAATCTTTGCTGCCTTTATAAGGGGTAAGGATTCCCTCTTCTTCTCCTCATGCTCTCTCTGTCTCCGCCTTTCCGATCTCAAGCTCCAGCACCCAAGTTCTCATCTCCTTTCCACTCAAGCAACCATGTCCGGATCTGGTGGTCAGGGCAAGTGGATGGTCTCCTCTGTCAAGGAGGACATTACTAAGCTTCGGGCGGCCGGATATTTGGCGAAGGAGATCGCCCATCGTCTGCCAGCTGAGGGACAAGTCATCCCCACGCCAGAGCCCACAGATAGGGTAGTATTCATCCCCCACTTCTTCCGCGGGCTAGGGTTTGCACTCCACCCTTTCGTCCGCGGGCTGATGTACTACTACGGGATAGATTTACATGATCTGTTCCTGAATCCCTTCCTCAACATGTCGGCGTTTATCGTCGTGTGCGAGCCTTCCTCCTCATCCATCCCCACTTCAGGTTGTGGCCCAAAGTCTTCAACGTGAAGCCGAAGGTGGTGGATGGCCAGCACGCGGAGTGCGGAGGGGCCATGGTGAGAAAGCTATCCAATGTCTCCTGGCCCAAAGGCACCTCTGTGGAGACAGTAAAGGAATGGCAAAAGCAGTGGTTCTACATTACAGAACCTCACGGCACCACCTGGTCCTCAGCTACCGAATTCCACTCTAGTGCTCCCATGCGACTCACCTCCTGTGTCGAGAAGAGTCCGGACTGGTGTTCACCTGATGAGCTAATAGCGCTGCAGACGTGCATTCAAAGCATGGTGACCAAGGATGTAAAGCTCGTCGACATTATCCAGGTGATGCTAATCCGCCGGATTCTTCCGTGCCAGCGTTGAAGCCGCCCTTTATGGGAGTTTAATACGAAGAAGCACCCCACCCTGAAAAGGCTCTTCGACACTTCTCATGAAGGGCCCTGGAAGTTGCTATTTAAGGGCAACGAGAAGCCACCGGCCACGGACTCAGACCGTGGTCACAGTTGTAACCGCTCCGCCAACAAGGTATGTTACTTTTGACGTATCCCCAATTTAAATGATTCTAGGATGATGTCTGAGATCTTAGTATTGCTCTCTCAGGACTGGGTGGAGAGGGCGAAGCGGATCCAGTGTCCGGCTCCGTTGCCCGAAGAACCAGTCATCCCACGCTTGGCGAAGATGTTGGTACCGGCGCCATATACAGCGCCAGAGAAGAAGGCCAATAAGAAAGCCAAGGGGGCCAAGAGTGGCTCCCGTCGCAAGGGCACTTCGGACGCGACGTCCGAAGACGATGAGGCCCATTGCTCTATCCCTGAGGTCAATGACGAGGAAGAGGAGGAGGAGGAGGAGGAGGAAAACAACCCTCCTCCCGAGGAGAAGAAGAAGAAGAGGGTGGCCTCGGCACATCTGGAGCCGAAAGCGCCCAAAAAGGGGAAGGGCACCCTAGCGGTCGACACTGCGTGGGACGTCGACAGTAGCCCAGAACGTCGCCCCCATACTAGGCCCCGGGCCGCATCGTAAGTGGCATGGCTTATTTATGCGCACATCCAGCCCTTTTTATTATTCTAACATGGTTAATCCACACCATTGCAGTCCGGCCCGTGACCTTATCCAGCTATCCTCATCTGGAGGTTCGTTGGCTCGGCCGGAGATGGCGAGCATGTCACCACCGCCTGCTTACTCCCCCCGGGGCCAGGGACGACATCGAAGTGTTATCCCAGAGGACCACTCCGAAGGGAGGAGCCCAGGACGTTGTTCGGGAGGTGCCACAAGGCGGGACCTCCACTGCCGGACACATGGGGGAGTCAATCCCCATGGAGACTGGCAAAGAGGGCCGTATCCAGTTCGGCCCTCAGGCGAATACGATTTCGGAGACCAATATGGCTCCAGAGTCAGGCTAGCAGCCCCCTTTGAAGGAGGGGGTCCGTCGCCTCCATCGGTGGCTCCTGTCCATCCATGAGCGCCAGATGACCTGATGGGGGCGCTACGAAGCGCCTCCGTCATGGACGAGCACCGCATCCTTATGGGTGTGGTGATCGAGAAGGTTCAGTCCGCCAAGAGTGGACTGAATGAAGCCTGCAGCAGCCTATTAACAGGTTTCGAGATAAGAAAGAGAAAAACCCCGTATAGTCTGTAGCCCTTGAGACGATGTCAGGTGTTCGACAAGGAGAACCGGATAGGGGATCAATCCTTGATTATAAGAGGCTGACTAAATATGTATCGATAAGCAGGCATCCCTGTTGGCCACGACCTCGCATGCTACCGAGGTCTCCGAGCTGAAGCGCAGGCTGGAGCGGACCGAGAACGAGCTCGGCGAGGTTAAGGTTCGTCTCCAGGAGAAGCAAGGTGAGGAACGACTTGCTGCATGTTTGGGAAAGGATAACTGTTGTATATTGATAGCGGCATTGTGATATGTGCAGAAGCCGCGACCGAGATCGAGGTCCTGAGGAAGGCCCTGGGAGAGGCCGAGGAGCGGGCTGTCCAGCAGCAGGCCCCTCGTAAGAAGCTAAAGGCTCGGGTCAAAGAAGTCCACCAGGAGCTCCAGGACGCGGTGAAAAATGCAAGGCCTTGGAGCATGATGCGTCGGTTCTAGGGACCGAACTCGCCAAGGCCCGTCAGAGCATGGAGACCGCACGGAAGGAGGCCCATGCCACCCTCCAGGAGATCCAGGAGGCCAAGAAGATCATAGCGGGTAAGGCATTTAAGATGCAAAGCAAGTATGCGGAGAAGCAGTACCTTTTACTAACCTGAGTTCGGATTTGCCACGCAGTGTATCGGGCGCCATGGAGTTTTATCGAGCCGAAGGAGGGGGTTCTTCAGAGAGGCTCTTCTGGTCGCAGTATGCGGCACCAGAGCATCCCGTGTCCTTCGCCGATCAGCTGAAACAGCTGGTGGAGCTCCATAGGGTGGCCGAACTAGCCATTAAGTATTTGATAATCCGGCTGTGGCCAGCCGAAGCTATGCCTAGCAGCTACTTCGGACTCGTGAGGCGGATGGTGAATGCCTGTCCTCGGCTGGACGTTATCAAGCGCTCCGTCTGTATTGAAGGTGCTCGTATGGCCTTAGCTCGCTGCAAGATATGGTGGGCGAACATGAACGCTGTTGAAGTCGCCAGCGGGCCGCCGGAGGGCAAGGAGCACCACACACCCGAGCGATATTTCGAGGATGTCGTAGAAGGGTCTCGACTTGTAGCGGCACAATGTTCGTGGGACATTGTATTTGAATAAATGTATTCATGTTGCCTTTGTCTTGTATCATGGGAACAAAGCCAGTTTTCGTAAAGTAATTTTATTATGCTTTGAATTTTTTCCTCTTGTACGGCCGTGTTGTGTGTAATCTGAGGGTTGGCCAGTCGTCGGCTTCTGCCATCACGTAGATATTATGGAGGTGTTCGGGATGGAATCTAAACAATCTTGATCCAATTACATGGTCCTTGAAGGAGTTGTTTAGCGCAACGAACAAGGCAATCAGACTTTATGGCTTTAACGCCCTTAGTTAGCCATATGAGTTTTATAATAAAGCATGGGCGCAGCCCCTGGTTTAAGCCAGAGTACTGTCATCATATGATCGGGAAGTGCCGATCTCTCGTGTAACACGGAAAAAATCTCCAATGATTTGTAACCCTCGAGTAGCTGACCGGCTCTCGCCACATCATGACAGTCAGTTTTCGGCTTTCTCTACTGAGGTGCTCGTCTGGTCAAAGCCAGGGCACAATCGCAGTAGTTCTCCCTTTACTACCCTAGCCGATGGAGTGGAACGTAGGTATCAAGCACAGGAGCCGGGCAACCCAACTATTGAGCAAATACATGATTCGGTGCCAATGCATATAATGCTAAACTCGGGGTGCCGAACTTATCTAAGAAGTGTTTGGACTGTGTTGCCGTATTGTGGGGCGACAGGTAGCCCCTGGCGAATATTAAACGTAAAAGAGTGTCGATGCAGCAAATAAGCAGATCGAAATAAAAACGAAGTAAGAAACGAAAACCACAGGAACTGGGCCACGAACCATTTTTATTGTAACTGGATGAATACGTCAAGGCGTATCTTGTACAGATGGTATGAGAAGTGTCCGGCCATTTAACATGCCGGAATCAATAGGGCGCAACGTGCGGGTCCTAAAAAATAAATATGAGTACTGTCAAGAAGAACGTATAAAGGTTACCCTACACACCTGTGTTGCTTGCCTCCGTTGTATTTCAGTCCTGCTAAAGGTCTTGACATCAGGCTTGCGGAAAAAGATGCCTGAAACAAGAAAAAGAAGTAAAAGTATGTGTGTCCGGGATCGGTCTAGTCGAATTGTAGACCCTGGCTTATCTCGTGCCTCCGTCGATGTCCATGGAATTTTGCGTGCGTAATTGTGTATGCGTGGTACGAATGCCACTACCTCATTGGGGCTGCGACGGAGGCCAAATTGCTAGTCGAGCTCTTGATGAGACGCACTGTCTTGTTGCAGTGTAGCCCGGACCCGCTTGATGGTGTCCAGGGGCTTGGTAGCTGGATTATAATGCTGCTTGAGAAGGCCGCTCTGTACTTCTGCTGCTAGGGCAGTGGTTTGCACCTCTGTTCGGAGGGAGCCCGTATTGCCATTGACTGTTATGACACCATGTGGACCGGGCATCTTGAGCTTGAGATAAGCATAGTGTGGCGCTGCGTTAAATCTAGCAAACGCGGTTCGTCCGAGCAGTGCGTGGTAGCCGCTGCGGAAGGGGACGATATCGAAGATTAACTCTTCGCTTCGGAAGTTGTTCGGAGAACCGAAGACCACCTCCAGCGTGATTGAGCCCGTACATCGGGCCTCTACACCTGGTATGACTCCTTTAAAGGTAGTCTTTGTTGTCTGATTCGTGAGGGATTAATGCACATCTTTCCTACTGTATCCTGGTACAGCAGGTTGAGGATGCTTCTACCATCCATTAGGACTCGTGTTAGGTGGAATCCGTCGATAATTGGGTCAAGGACCAGTGCGGCTGAACCGTCGTGGCGGATACTAGTCAGATGAGCTCGTCGATCGAAGGTGATCGGAAATGACGACCATGGATTGAATTTTGGGGCGACTGGCTCTACCGCGTAGACATCCCTGAGTGCTCGTTTGCGCTCCTTTCTGGGGATGTGCGTGGCGTATATCATGTTCACCGCTTTGACTTGGGGGGGGGGGGATTTCTTCTGCCCACCGGTGTTTGATAACCCACAAGTATAGGGGATCGCAACAGCTTTCGAGGGTAGAGTATTCAACCCAAATTTATTGATTCGACACAAGGGGAGCCAAAGAATATTCTCAAGTATTAGCAGATGAGTTGTCAATTCAACCACACTTGGAAACTTAGTATCTGCAGCAAAGTGTTTAGTAGCAAAGAATATGATATTAGTGGTAGCGGCAACAAAAGTAAAGACATCAAAAGTAATGTTTTTGGTATTTTGTAGTGATTGTAACAGTAGCAGCGGAAAAGTAAATAAGCGTAAACCAGTATATGGAAAACTCGTAGGCACCGGATCAGTGATGGATAATTATGTCGGATGCGGTTCATCATGTAACAGTCATAACATAGGGTGACACAGAACTAGCTCCAGTTCGTCAATGTAATGTAGGCATGTATTTCGTATATAGTCATACGTGCTTATGGAAAAGAACTTGCATGACATCTTTTGTCCTACCCTCCCGTGGCAGCGGGGTCCTATTGGAAACTAAGGGATATTAAGGCCTCCTTTTAATAGAGAACCGGAACAAAGCATTAGCACATAGTGAATACATGAACTCCTCAAATTACGGTCATCACCGGTAAGTATCCCGATTATTGTCACTTCGGGGTTAACGGATCATAACACATAATAGTTGACTATAGACTTGCAAGATAGGATCTAGAACTCACATATATTCATGAAAACATAATAGGTTCAGATCTGAAATCATGGCACTCGGGCCCTAGTGACAAGCATTAAGCATAGCAAAGTCATAGCAACATCAATCTCAGAACATAGTGGATACTAGGGATCAAACCCTAACAAAACTAACTCGATTACATGATAAATATCATCCAACCCATCACCGTCCAGCAAGCCTACGATGGAATTACTCACGCACGACGGTGAGCATCTTGAAATTGGTGATGGAAGATGGTTGATGATGACGACGGCGGCGAATCCCCCTCTCCGGAGCCCCGAACGGACTCCAGATCAGCCCTCCCGAGAGTTTTTAGGGCTTGGCAGCGGCTCCGTATCGTAAAACACGATGATTTCTTTCCTCCTATTTTTTTCTCTCCGAAAGCAAATATATAGAGTTGGAGTTGGCATCGGAGGGTCTCTAGGAGGCCCACGAGGTAGGGGGCGCGCCCTAGGGGGGGGGGGGCGCACCCCACACTCGTGGAAAGGGTGTAGGCCCCCTGGTCTTCATATTTGGCGAGGATTTTTTATTATTTTTTCTGAGACCTCCCGTGGAGTTTCAGGTCATTCCGAGAATATTTGTTTTCTGCACATAAAACAACATCATGGTAATTCTGCTGAAAACAACGTCAGTCCGGGTTAGTTCCATTCAAATCATACAAATTAGTGTCCAAAACAAGGGCAAAAGTGTTTGGAAAAGTAGATACGACGGAGGCGTATCAACTCCCCCAAGCTTAAACCCTTGCTTGTCCTCAAGCAATTCAGTTGACAAACTGAAAGAAAGAAAGAAAGACTTTTACAAACTCTGTTTGCTCTTGTTGTTGTAACTATGTCAAGCCAGCATTCAAGTTTTCAACATAAATCATAACTAACCACATTTGCAATAATCCTCAGGTCTCATAATTACTCATATCAAATAGCATAGTCAACTAGCAAGTCATAATAATAAATCTCAGATGACAACATTTTCTCAAAACAATCATAATATGATATAACAAGATGGTATCTCGCTAGCCCTTTCTGAGACCGCAAAACATAAATGCAGAGCACCTTTAAAGATCAAGGACTGACTAGACACTGTAATTCATGGTAAAGGAGATCCAATCATAGTCAGACCCAACGTAAGTTAATAGTGATGAATGCAAATGACAGCTGTGCTCTCCTGCTAGTGCTTTTTAATAAGAGGGTGATGACTCAACATAAAAGTAAATGGATAGGCCCTTCGCAGAGGGAAGCAGGGATTTGTAGAGGTGCCAGAGCTCGGTTTTGCAATAGAGATAAATTGTATTTTGAGCGGTATACTTTCATTGTCAACGTAACAACTAAGAGATGGCGATATTTTCCATGCTAAACACATTATAGGCGGTTCCCAAACAGAATGGTAAAGTTTATACTCCCCCTCCACCAACAAACATCAATCCATGGCTTGCTCGAAACAACGAGTGCCTCCAACATACATCAGGTCCCAGGGGGAGTTTTGTTTGCAATTAATTTTGATTTAGTTTGCATAAAGCATGGGACTGGGCATCCCGGTGACCAGCCATTTTCTCGTGAGTGAGGAGCAGAGTCCACTCCTCTTGAGAATAACCCGCCTAACACGAAAGATAAGGACAACCTTTGTTGATACATGAGCTATTCGAGCATACAAAACCGAATGATTATTTGAAGGTTTAGAGTTTGGCACATACAAATTTACTTGGAACGGCAGGTAGATACCGCATATAGGAAGGTATAGTGGACTCATTTGGAATAACTTTGGGGTTTAAGGGATTGGATGCACAAGCAGTATTCCCGCTTAGTACAGGTGAAGGCTAGCAAAAGACTGGGAAGCGACCAACTAGAGAGCGACAACAGCCATGTACGTGCGTTAAAATTAATAAACATTGGATGCAAGCATGAGTAGGATATAATCCACCATGAACATAAATATCATGAAGGCTATGTTGATTTTTTTCAACTACATGCGTGAACATGTGCCAAGTCAAGTCACTTAAATCACTCAAAGGAGGATACCACCCCATGATACCACATCATAACCATCTTAATAGCATGTTGGCATACAAGGTAAATCATTATAGCTCATAGGTAATCAAGCATGGCACAAGCAACTACGATCTCTAATTGTCATTGCAAACATGTTTATTCATAATAAGCTGAATCAAGAACGCGGGACTCATCATATTTACAAAAACAATAGAGGTCGAGTTCATACCAGCTTTTCTCCTCTCAGTCAATCCATCATATGTCATCATAATTTCCTTTCACTTGCACGACCGAACGGTGTGAATAATAATAAGAGTGCACGTGCATTGGACTAAGCTGGAATCTGCGAGCATTCAATAAACAGGAGAAGACAAGGCAATATGGGATCTTTGGTTAATTCAACCATAATGCATATAAGAGCCATTTCAACAATTTAATTATGGTCTTCTCCTACTGACCCCCAAATGAAAGAAAAGAAATAAAACTATTTACACGGGAAAGCTCCCAACAAGCAAAAGAAGAACAGGAAATATTTTTGGGTTTTCTTTTTAATTACTACTACAAGCATGGAAAGTAAATTGATTAAAAGCTATAACTAATTTTTTGGTTTTTCTTAAGGTTTATTGAACACACAAGAAGAACGCATAAAAAAGAAAATAAACTAGCAAGGATAATACAATGAAAAAGTATGAGCACCGACATCTAGCAATGAGTGTGTGTGAGCATAAATGTAATGTCGGTGAGAAATACGTACTCCCCCAAGCTTAGGCTTTTGGCCTAAGTTGGTCTATGGCCACGACTGGCCTGGCGGATATCCATAATAATAGTTGTTGGGGTCGTACTGTGGTGAGGAGGAATAGTTCGGATCATACCGATGTGCAGCGGTTATCGCCTGCCGAGCTGCAGCGTGGAGTCGAGCTGCCTCCGCTCTCCTCTCGTACTCTTCTGCCTCCTCTCTGGTAATAACATATCTTCCTTTTGCCTGTGAATCAAAGAAGGCAGGAGCAGGGAGAGTAATATGGAAAACACGTCGTTTATCAAAAATTATGCGCTATAAGAGAGGTGATTCAGACCTCTCGACAAATTGGTGTGAAGCCATAGAGTCATAATCTAAATATGCAGGGGGCAACTCCATATCACCCTCACGAATGTCTATCTCAAGAAAATAAGCTAAGCGGGTTGCATAAATTCCTCCAAAGAAATCTCCATTATGTCTATTATGATGCAACCTACGAGCTACAATGGCTCCCATATGATAAGATTGGTCTCCTAACACAGCACTCCTAAGAATGCTAAGATCAGGGACACACATGTGACATGCTTCATCCTTAGCATTTATGCATCTATCGATGAAGAGAGCAAAATAATGTATAGCAGGAAAGTGAATGCTCCCTATGGTAGCCTGCGTTATATCTCTAGATTCCCCCACAGTTATACTAGCAAGAAAGTTTCTAAATTCAGATTTAGGGGGATCCCTAACACTACCCCATGATGGAAGTTCGCAAGCAGAAGTGAAATCCTCTAAGTCCATGGTATAAGATTTGTCATAAAGATCAAACATGACTGAAGGAGAATTACGCGAAGATGAATACTCAAACCTCCTCACAAATGAACTTGTGAGATCATGATACTAGGGGCATTTGTTAGCCTCAAAATCCTCAAGACCGGCATTGCGCAAATATGATTTGAATTCTTCTTTTATTCCCGCACGGTCGGTAAAATTTTCCGACGGCCATTCACAAGGCCGTACTGGAGCGTCTCTTGGTGGATCCTCGTCAGCATCGCGCATAGCAATCCTGGGTCCTTGCTTCTTAGAGGAACCACCTTGGAACATCTTCCTAAACATATTGTTTATCTCTGAAAAATTCTGAAATTTTTAGTAACTTCAAAATAAAAGTAAACCAAACTCAATAAAACTGATAGTAACTACTCCTACAAGTGCCTAGAGCCTATATAAGCATTAGAACTACTTGGAACCATATAAATTTGACATGCAAGCTCAAGAACATGGTCACCTATGCAGCACAAATTTGCAATGAATAAAGCACTAGAACAAAAACTAATTGGACCAGTGGAGGAGTCACATACCAAGGAACAATCTCCCCAAGCAGTTTTGCGAGAGGTGCTTTGAGCAAGGAGATCAAAAATCACAGCAAAAGTGGCTGGAACTCGTGCTTGAGTTGGTTTTTCAGGTTTGTGTGAGACAAAGGAATAAGATGGGTGCTGGGATAAGTGGAGGAGGGCCACTGTGGGCCCACGAGGCATGGGGCGCACCCTATAGGGGGGGGGGGCGCCCACCACCCTCGTGGCCAGGTGGCAGCTCCACCCGCGGTAATTTTTGCACAGTAAATCCTCAAATATTCCTGAAAAAATCATATTAAATTGGCATGTCATTCTAAGGACTTTTATTTTTGGGTTATTTTTATATTGCACGGATAATCAGATAACAGACAGAAAAATACTATTTTTTACTTTATTTAATATAAATAACAGAAAATATAAAGAGGGTACAGAAGTTTGTGCTTCTAGTTTCATCCATCTCATGGTCATAAAAAAGAATCCACTAACAAGGTTGATCAAGTCTTGTTAACAAACTCATTCCGATAATCATGGAACCAGAGAAATTTCGAATAACACTAAGTTACCTCAACGGGGATATGCACATCCCCTATAATAAGAATATCATATTTCTTCTTGACAGTAGGAATAGGAAATTCAAAACCTCCAATTATAATCGATGGAATTTTTCCATGGAGTTGATACTATGAACTTGAGGTTGTTTCCTTGGAAAGTGTACCGTATGCTCATTACCATTAACATGAAAAGTGACATTGCCTTTGTTGCAATCAATAACAGCCCCTGCAGTATTAAGAAAAGGTCTTCCAAGAATAATAGACATACTATCATCCTCGGGAATATCAAGAATAACAAAGTTCGTTAAAATAGAAACGTTTGCAACCACAACAGGAACATCCTCACAAATACCGACAGGTATAGCAGTTGATTTATCAGCCATTTGCAAAGATATTTCAGTAGGTGTCAACTTATTCAAGTGAAGTCTATGATATAAAGAGAGAGGCATAACACTAACACCGGCTCCAAGATCACATAAAGCAGTTTAAATATAATTTCTCTTAATGTAGCAAGGTATAGTAGGTACTCCGGGATCTCCAAGTTTCTTTGGTATTCCACCCTTAAAAGTATAATTAACAAGCATGGTGGAAATCTCATCTTTCAGTATCTTCCTTTTATTAGTAATGATATCTTTCATATATTTAGCATAAGGGTTCGTTTTGAGCACATCAGTTAATCTCATACGCAAAAAGATAGGGCTAATCATTTTGGCAAAGCGCTCAAAATCCTCATCATCCTTTTTCTTGGATGGTTTCGGAAGAAAAGGCATGGGTTTCTGAACCCAAGGTTCCCTTTCTTTACCATGTTTCCTAGCAACAAAGTCTTTATTATCATAACGTTGATTCTTTGGTTGTGGGTTATCAAGATCTACAGCAGGTTCAATTTCTACATCATTGTCATTACTAGGTTGAGCATCATCATGAACATCAGCATTAATATTTTCACTAGGTTCATGTTCATTACCAGATTGTGTTTCAGCATCAGACATAGATATATCATTTGGATTATCAGGTGGTTCAGCAATAGGTTCGCTAGAAGTTTGCACAGTTCTATCATTTTTCTTTTTCTTCTTGTTAGAAGAACTAGGAGCATCAATATTATTTCTCTGAGAATCTTGCTCGATTCTCTTAGGGTGGCCTTCAGGATACAAAGGTTCCTGAGTCATTCTACCAGTTCTAGTTGCCACTCTAATAGCATAATCATTGTTCTTACTATTCATTTCATCAAGCACTTCTTTTTGAGCTTTAAGTACTTGTTCTACTTGAGTGGTAACCATAGAAGCATGTTTTCTAATAAGTTTAAGTTCTCCTTTAATATCAGCCATATAATCACCCAAGCGTCTAATCATATAAGCATTTTCTTTTAATTGTCTTCCAAAATAAGCATTGAAGTCGTCTTGTTTATACATAAAGTTATCAAACTCATCCAAGCACTAACTAGCAATTTTAGTAGGAGGAACTTCAGCTTTATCATATCTATAGAGAGAATTTACCTTTATTACATGTGTCGGGATATCGGGGCCAGGAGGTTCTTCAACGAATAAATAATTGAGATCATAAGTTTCTTCAACAGGCGGTGAATTAAGACCATGTATTTCTTCAATAGGAGGTAAATTCTTAACATCTTCAGCTTTAATACCTTTTTCTTTCATAGATTTCTTTGCCTCTTGCATATCTCCGGGACTGAGAAATAGAACACCTCTCTTCTTCGGAGTTGGTTTAGGAATAAGATCAGTAATTGGAGCAGGAGCTGGTTCAGGAGCTGGCTCAAGAGGTGCCCAATTATTTTCATTTGTCAACATATTATTCAATAGAATTTCAGCTTCATCCGGTGTTCTTTCCCTGAAAAGAGAACCAGCACAACTATCCAGGTAATCTCTGGAAGCATCAGTTAGTCCATTATAAAAGATATCAAGTATTTTGGGTTTCTTAAGAGGATGATCAGGCAAAGCATTAAGTAACTTGAGAAGCCTCCCCAAGCCTGTGGGAGATTCTCTTCTTTAATTTGCACAAAGTTGTATATTTCCCTCAAAGCAGCTTCTTTCTTATGAGCAGGGAAATATTTAGCAGAGAAGTAATAAATCATATCCTGGGGACTATGCACACAACCAGGATCAAGAGAAATAAACCATATCTTAGCATCACCCTTTAATGAGAACGGAAATATTTTGAGTAAATAGAGGTAACATGATCTCTCATCATTAGTGAACAAGGCAGCTATATCATTTAACTTAGTAAGATGTGCCACAATAGTTTTAGATTCATAGCCATAAAATGGATCAGATTCAACCAAAGTAATTATATCAGGATCAACAGAGAATTCATAATCTTTATCAAGAACACATATAGGTGAAGTAGCAAAAGCAGGATCGGGTCTCATTCTATCTCTAAGTGATTCCTTGTTCCATTTAATTAATAACCTCTTAAGCTCATATCTATCCTTGCAAGCGAAAATAGCGGCAGAAGATTCCTTATCAAAAAGATAACCTTTAGGAATAACAGGCATGTTTTCATCATCACTATCATCATCGTATTCAGATTCAATAATTTCTTTTTCTCTAGCCCTAGCAATTTGTTCATCAAGAAATTCACTAAGGGGCACAGTAGTATCAGACATATAAGCATTTTCATCATAAGTATCATGCATAGCAGAAGTGGCATCATCAATAACATGCGACATATTAGAAAGAATAGCAGAAGCAGGTGTAGGTGTCGCTAGCTTACTCATAACAGAAGGTGAATCAAGTGCAGAGCTAGATGGCAGTTCCTTACCTCCCCTCGTAGTTGAGGGATAGATTTTGGTTTTTGGATCTCTCAAGTTCTTCATAATAATAAGCAGATATAAATCCCAAGTGACTCAAAGAATAGAGCTATGCTCCCTGGCAACGGCGCCAGAAAAAGGTCTTGATAACCCACAAGTATAGGGGATCGCAACAGCTTTCGAGGGTAGAGTATTCAACCCAAATTTATTGATTCGACACAAGGGGAGCCAAAGAATATTCTCAAGTATTAGCAGCTGAGTTGTCAATTCAACCACACCTGGAAACTTAGTATCTGCAGCAAAGTGTTTAGTAGCAAAGTAATATGATAGTAGTGGTAGCAGCAACAAAAGTAAAGATAGCAAAAGTAATGTTTTTGGTATTTTGTAGTGATTGTAACAGTAGCAGCGGAAAAGTAAATAAGCGTAAACCAGTATATGGAAAACTCGTAGGCACCGGATCAGTGATGGATAATTATGTCAGATGCGGTTCATCATGTAACAGTCATAACATAGGGTGACACAGAACTAGCTCTAGTTAGTCAATGTAATGTAGCCATGTATTCCGTATATAGTCATACGTGCTTATGGAAAATGTCGGCGTTCTGGGAACGGGGGTCCCCAGACTTGCCTGCCTACGGCCTGCGGCGTGGCTCAAAGGGGGCCCAGCACGGCCCGTCTTCATCAACACAGACCCAAGACCCTCGCGAGGGGCCAAGCCTCGCGGGGCGGACGACACGGAGCTTCCTCAGGCACGGGCTCATCAAGTTGGCTCGCGAGGAGGCGGAGAGATCAAGGCGGGGTACCTCACGAGGTGCCCGTGACGCAAGCCATGACGACCAAGGGTGCCAGGCAGGCGCCAGCCCGCGCAGTGTCCTCCTTTCCTCTTTGGTGCAAAGGGAGCAAGCGCAGGCGAGAGCATCAAGCAAAGGCATCCGTTTCGGTGCAACGAGACCAAGACCAGCCCAACGGCAGGAAGGAAGTCATTGTGGAGCCCAAGCCAGCGTCACCACCAGAGCTTTTGGCAGGCGAGGACCAACTTTAGTCAGGATAAGTGTACCAGATGTTCCCCTTCAAAATGGCCAATTGTTGGCGCCCTTCCCGCTCAATATTTGGGAAGAGGCCCAGGGCCTTTGCCTATAAATAGGACTAGCCACCCACAGGGTAGAGGGATGGAGATCGGAGAGAGAATTGAGAAGAGAGAGAGAGAGAGAAGGGTGACTGAACTCCTCCTAGCAGTTCATCCCCTCAGCCAAGAACAGACCCTCGCAAGGCTGTTCTTCCTTGTATTGCTCATCATCATCAGCCCAAGAGGCAATCCACCACACCACACACTGGAGTAGGGTATTACACCACAACGGTGGCCCGAACCAGTATAAACCCTGTGTCTCTTGCGCTGTTCTTTCCATAGCTTAGATCTTAGCGAGGCGGAGGGGTGCAGGTAGGTAGAAGGCGAAATCTCCGCGCGCACCCCAGTGTTCGAACCTCAAGGGTCTGCCGGAACTCAAAATCCGACATTTGGCGTGCCAGGTAGGGGTGCGCCGGAATCCACCTTCTACCGCTTCGTGTCCCGTCGCGTCGTCATCACCATGTCCGGTGACCAGGCGGGTAACCCAGATCCTTGGGAGGCGTGGCCCGCCAGCACAGAGCCACTCGCCTCGGGCAACCCCATGCCCCAGGCAGCTCGTGCTCCACAGGGCGCTGTGGGCCGCGGGCGACACGGACAGGCTTCGACAGCTCTCACACCGCGGCAGGCGCGGTCGACAGCAAGGGCCTCCAATCACGCCGCGACCACGACACCGTACACCCGCCGGGAGCAGGCGAACTTGAGGGCCGCGCTCACGGTGGCTCGAGAGCTGCTGCAGTGCAGGCTGCTGGAGGGCGGCCGCGACGTGCTGCTGGAGCGGGTGGCAGAGCTCCTGGGCTTCGCCGCCTCGGGGGCTCACCCCTTCTGCACCCAGCTCCCATCTCAAGCCCAGGGCGGCCCGCGCAGGGGCTCCGCGTGCGCCCGCGGGCTCCAAGGCTACTCCAACACCAGCGAAGCTATCGGCACCGGACCGACGGCGGCGCTGCCCCCGCTCCCGGTCCGCGAAGAAGAAGGACTCGACGCGACCCACGGCCCCAGTGGACAGCCGCGCTACCACCCCACGGTGGGCACGTCAAGCAGAGCTGCATGGCACGCGGAGCACTACGGCGTGGCCTTTGAGATGACGACACTAGAAGAATACGTGCCCCACATGATGGACCAAGGGCACCCTCATGAGGGCGAACAAGGCTCGCTCCTCAGCCCAAGCTGGGGGGACGAGGCGCCAGAAGCTGAGCTCTTCCAGGAGCCACGGGACGGTCCCACCGGCCACGCTGGAGGCAGCGATTATCGGGTACCGCTAATTCCTCAGGAGCAGGCATACGCTAATCATGGATCGCAGGAGGTGCAGGTTGCCACAGCGAGCAGCTGCCCCGCTCCCACAGTCTCCTACCCCTCGGGAGGAGGGCGCAGGGGGCTGCAGGAGAGGGGCCGAGATCCGACGTCACCACCGCGGCGTTTGGAGCAAGGTGTTCTCAGGAGGTAGGCCCTCTACTGGGGAGGTGCCTCAGGGCTTGCCCCTGGCGGAGGACCCGTGGTCGTCGGGGGAACCGCTGGCGACCGCTCTACCCCATCGGCGGCGTCCTGGTTTCCGGTCGTCGTTGATGGCACTAGAGTGTGTCGCAAGGCGGGGCCCTCGTCTGGCGATATGAAGCAAGGCCGGTACCTGTGAAGAAGGCCCAGTGCTTGTGAAGCTCACTGCCCCGTGACACTCTCACGTAATAATGAGTGGGGCTGTACACGCCCCGGAGTCTCAGGGGTGCCGGCCTCAGGCCCTGGGGCTCCCTCCCATGCCCAGTGGCAGCACTTAGCTCCGCGTTGGTGAGAAGACGTCCAAGACTAGATTAGATGCTGGACGCGGCCTTTTGTCAGCTTTCATTGCTTTTCCCTTTGGTTGTCACTTTCCCCCGCTGGATTTAAGTTGGATTCGAATTTGAGATTTGCGTGTGTTCGGGGAAGGGGTGCTTAGTCTCGTTCGAGCAATTTCTCGCGTTTTGATTACCACTTCGCCTCAGCTGCCTCCCCTCGTGAGCCCCTCGCGAGCCGGGTCAGGCCCAGCTTGCGGGCAGCCCAGACTGCCGCCGCCGCATCCTCTCAGGAGGGTTTTTTACTGCAGATCCTACGGATTCGATCAGGAAACACTCGGGACACCACAGCCTCCCACAGGCTACCTCAGGGCCCGCACGGGACAAAGGTAAACTAGCCGACCAGCGCGTCGCTTAAGCCAACCACTTGGCACGGGCGCATGGGCAATGTAACATCTACTAATACGATGAACACAAGTTTTACATGAGGGACTCCCCCTCCAAAATGCTCTCACAGCCATCAGGCCAAAACCTGAGTTCTATTCATGCAGGGTAAGGAAGCAGGAATGAAGCACAATCAGTCGGATAAATCCCCCGATGCATCCTCAGGAGCACCACCCAAACCATTGCTGGCGTCGCTGGACTCGCCATCGCTGTCTGCGTCGCCGCCAACGGCGGCAGGGCCGTTCACCACACCGCCCTCGTCGGCAGCCACGATCACGCCGTCGTTGTCTGAAGGGAAGGCCCTGCCAAGAGCATCCACATTGTCTTCCACCCAGTGCGCCAGGTCGTCTCGGACGGCCTGGGGGACTGGGGCGATGGCGGCGTCGAAATCGAAGTGGGGATCCATGTTCCGGAGATGGCTGAAGACGCGAGAAAAGGTGCGCTCGAGCAGGGCGCGGCTCCTCTCCTCCACCAACCTGTCAGCCCTGACCGACCGCGCCTCCAGCTGCGTCACCATGTCGGTGAAGAACTGAAGGTTGCCGGCGTAGTTGACTGCGTGCGGCTCGCCAACAGCCGCCTCGCAGATGTTGCCCAAGGCTGTGTTGGCTCTCTCCCGGAGCATGGTGAACATGGGGCCGTGCTCATGCTCCAGGATCCGCCACTGACGTATCTCGTCCGCATTCTGGCGCGCGACGACCTCGGCCTCCTCCACCCGCTAGCGAAGAAGGAGCACCTCGGCCTGGGAGGTGGTTGACTCCCCTTGTGCTACCTCAAGGGCGGCCCGAAAAGCATCGGCCCGCCGCGTCGCTTCCTCCAGCTTGGCCCTCAAGGCAGCAGTCCTACCTTCAGCCTCGGCCCAGATCAACCCCAGCCTCTCCTCGAACTCGTGCTCGAGGTTCAAGCGCGCCATCGCCACCCGACGTCCGACCTCCTCCAAGACACGGGCTTCCCGTGCAGCGACATCATCCTCCGCCTACGTCACCAAGCGCTCCCTCGTCTCCAGACGCTCGTACTCGCGGGTACGTTCGGCGGCTTCCAGCGTCAGCGCCTCCTCACGCTTCTGGAGCTCTGCTGGGTCGCCAGAGGCCACCTTCATCGACGCGAGGGCTGCCTCGCGCAGCTCCACTTGCTCCTACAGTGAGTGGCACCAGGCCAGGAGCTCCCGAGCCCGCTCCTCCGCCGCCTCTCGCCGCTGGTCATCTTCTCGGGCCTCCTCAGCGGCCCAAGATCGGGCCTCCCGAGAGGCCACCAGCGACGCCTTGGCCTCTGCATCGTCAAGATCGCGCTGACGGCGCGCAAGGGCGATGGTGCCCTCCATCTCGCGCCTCTCTGTAGCCAGGCGCATGCCCTCGGCCTCAAGGCGCGCGTCTTCATTAGCAAGCTCCTCACCAAGCAGGCTCACCGCGTCAGCAGCCCTTCGAAGGAATCCTTGGCGAAGAGCACGACGCTCCCGGGCGCGCACGAGCACGTCTCCCACACCATCATCTGCCCCCAAGCAAGCGCCGGGGGCCATGAATTAGCACTCCACCTCCGGGCAGGGGGCTAGCACCCTCGCGACGGCCGGGCACGCCATGCTAGAAGCCCGGCCTGGAGCCAGCCCATCCCCAAATGAAGAGCGCAGGGAGCGCCTCAGCCAATCGCAGTCCACGACCAGGCAAGAAGCCCACAGCAGGCCGGCTATGCCACGAGAAGGCCTGCAAATGAGGATCGCGAGGTGCGCAGGGTCACGATGCGCCTCGGGACGGTTCGCCTCTCCGATCGCCCTCACCACAAGGGCTCTGCTGCTCGGAGCGCTTGAGGACGATGGAGGGGGCGAAGCCAAGGGGGACGGCACCTCAGCCGTCTCCGCGAGCTCGGCTAGAAGGGGCCTGCAGAGCAAGGATCAGTAAAAGCAACAGAAGGATCGGGAGCTGGGAAAGGAGAAGGCTTACTCATCAGTGGCGAAGTACTTCCTACGCTTCAGCAGGCGACAAGGGTAATCGTCGCCTAGGGCCTCCCTTCTCTTCTGGAGGGCCTCAAAGTCCACACAGAAGCGGCCCAAGAGTTGAGCGCAGGGATCAACCTGCGACAAAGACGGAGCGTCAAGGCGATCCGCGTTAGGGGCGCCTGCCTGATGCGCGCTGCCAATCGCCTTGCCAAGAGAAGCAGCTGGAGCCTCAGGGGCCTCAATCGCAGGCGCTGAGGGCAGCTTCTTGCCACCCTCAGCCTCAGCGGCATGGGCCCCAAGAGCTGCTCCCTCATGAGCATCGCCCGACGCTGTCACCCCGCCGGGAGCCCCCTCGGCCTCTGGCGCCTCATGCCTCCCTGCTCCGCCACTTGAGGAAGAGTGGCCTTGGCCGACTAGAAGGGCAATCACCATCACTGGGTTCTCGCGAGGCCCCTGGAGGCCGGCGGGGCGCGGCCCCCACTCATCAAAGACAGGCATCTGATTCACAAAATCGCCCCTGTTCTGGCAGAGGTACAGCAAGGCCACTCCCTGCTGGATGCTGCCAGGGTTGGGGTCCCTAGTCAGGATCAAGAGCGCTGTCCTCAGCACTTCAGGCATCAGGTCCTCTTCCTGGAGCCTCATACGGTCATCATGCCCGCTGAAGGCCCACATCCGGTGGGAGTGGCATTGGAGAGGAGCAACGTGGCATAGCAGGAACTCCTTCACCACCTTGGGCGCTGTCACGCCAAGCGACCTCAAGAACGTGAAGCGGTGCCAGACAAAGACGAGCCGGGGGCTCTCAAGCGTCTCGTGGCCCCAGCCCGAATTGGGGACAATAGGCAAAGTTGGCTCCGATAGCAGGGGGCTGGGCACCCCTACATCCACATACAGCCACCGCTCGCGGAACCCAGCCGCAGGCGGAGGGAGCCTGAAGTCAATCCCTGAGGCTGTTGTCTCAGACGCGGCAGCGAAGCTCACGCACGCCGAGCATTGGGTAGGGTCAACAAGACGCAGAGAGAAGAAGTGGCGCAGCAAGGCAACCGAAGGAAGGATGCCCATCATTGCCTCGCAAACAAAGGCGAAGACCGAAAGAAGGGTGATGGATTCAGGACCCAGATGCATCATGTGGATCTGATAGTGGGAAAGCACGACATTGAAGAAATCAGAAAAGGGGGGGAACCAGACCCGCCCATAGGGCATCGGCGAAATACTGGACCTCGGCGACTATCCTGTTGATGGAGAAGTGAGACGCGGGCCAGGCCGTCGTCCTCCCGCATTCATTGAAGATAGTGGCCAGAGCCGAGCTGACCTTGCCCAAGCCCTCGGCGGGGGCCGCCAACGGCAGCAAGCAAGGCTGAGGCATGGGTTTCTTCCCTCTTCCCTTCTTCGTCGGAGCCATGGCGATGGGAAGGGGGGAAGGTTCCATATTGGGTTGAAAACAGAAGCTGGAGTTCGAGCGGAGGAAGGACAGAGGGCGCTCGAGCAACAGAAAGGGGAGTGGCTGTGTACGACTACGAGTCCGCCTAGCATGGCGCAAAATAAGGGGGGCGTGGGGGAATAGTGCCGCCCATGCCCAATCAACCGCCAGCGGCGCCCAAGGCCGCAGGCGGTTAGGGCCCGCGGCGCTTCGCCCTTGCCCTTTCGCCTCCCTGCACGGCCAAGTCCGGGCGCGCCTTGGGCCCGGGGGCTACTGTCGGCGTTCTAGGAATAGGGGTCCCCAGACTTGCCTGCCTGCGGCCTGCGGCGTGGCTCAAAGGGGGCCCAGCATGGCCCGTCTTCATCAACACAGACCCACAACCCTCGCGAGGGGCCAAGCCTCGCGGGGCGGACGACACGGAGCTTCCTCAGGCACGGCCTCATCAGGCTGGCTCGCGAGGAGGCGGAGAGATCAAGGCGGGGTACCTCGCGAGGTGCCCGTGACGCAAGCCATGACGACCAAGGGTGCCAGGCGGGCGCCATCCCGCGCAGTGTCCTCCTTTCCTCTTTGGTGCAAAGGGAGCAAGCGTAGGCGAGAGCATCAAGCAAAGGCACCCATTTCGGTGCAACGAGACCAAGACCGGCCCAACGGCAGGAAGGAAGTCATTGTGGAGCCCAAGCCAGCGTCACCACCAGAGCCTTTGGCAGGCGAGGACCAACTTTTGTCAGGATAAGTGTACCAGATGTTCCCCTTCAAAATGGCCAATTGTTGGCGCCCTTCCCGCTCAATATTTGGGAAGAGGCCCAGGGCCTTTGCCTATAAATAGGACTAGCAACCCACAGGGTAGAGGGATGGAGATAGGAGAGAGAATCGAGAAGAGAGAGAGAGAGAGAGAGAAGGGTGACTGAACTCCTCCTAGCAGTTCATCCCCTCAGCCAAGAACAGACCCTCGCGAGGCTGTTCTTCCTTGTATTGCTCATCATCATCAGCTCAAGAGGCAATCCACCACACCACACACTGGAGTAGGGTATTACACCACAATGGTGGCCCGAACCAGTATAAACCCTGTGTCTCTTGCGCTGTTCTTTCCATAGCTTAGATCTTAGCGAGGCGGAGGGGTGCAGGTAGGTAGAAGGCGAAATCTCCGCGCGCACCCCAGTGTTCGAACCTCAAGGGTCTGCCGGAACCCGAAATCCGACAGAAAAGAACTTGCATGACATCTTTTGTCCTACCCTCCCGTGGCAGTGGGGTCCTATTGGAAACTAAGGGATATTAAGGCCTCCTTTTAATAGAGAATCAGAACAAAGCATTAGCACATAGTGAATACATGAACTCCTCAAACTACGGTCATCACCGGTAAGTATCCCGATTATTGTCACTTCGGGGTTAATGGATCATAGCACATAATAGGTGACTATAGACTTGCAAGATAGGATCTAGAACTCACATATATTCATGAAAACATAATAGGTTCAGATCTGAAATCATGGCACTCGGGCTCTAGTGACAAGCATTAAGCATAGCAAAGTCATAGCAACATCAATCTCAGAACATAGTGGATACTAGGGTTCAAACCCTAACAAAACTAACTCGATTACATGATAAATCTCATCCAACCCATCACCGTCCAACAAGCCTACGATGGAATTACTCACGCACGGCGGTGAGCATCATGAAATTGGTGATGGAGGATGGTTGATGATGACGACGGCGACGAATCCCCCTCTCCGGAGCCCCGAACGGACTCCAGATCAGCCCTCCCAAGAGGTTTTAGGGCTTGGCGGCGGCTCCGTATCGTAAAACGCGATGATTTCTTCTCTCATATTTTTTTCTCTTCGAAAGCAAATATATAGAGTTGGAGTTGGCGTCGGAGGGTCTCCCAGGGGGCCCACGAGGTAGGGGGGCGCGCCCTAGGGGGGGCGCCCCCCACCCTCGTGGATAGGGTGTGGCCCCCTGGTCTTCATATTTGGCAAGGATTTTTTATAATTTTTTCGAAGAACTCTCGTGGAGTTTCAGGTCATTCCGAGAATATTTGTTTTCTGCACATAAAACAACATCATGGTAATTCTGCTGAAAACAGCGCCAGTCCAGGTTAGTTCCATTCAAATCATACAAATTAGAGTCCAAAACAAGGGCAAAAGTGTTTGGAAAAGTAGATACGACGGAGACGTATCAGTGTTCGGCTGTCGGGGCTCTTCATCCTCGTCCTCACTTTGTGATCCCGTTTCTTTGTTTTCGGCATTTAACTTGCCAGCTTGCTTGAAGACCATAAAATCCCTGTTGGTATGATTGGCTTGCTTATCCGGGGTGCCGTGAATTTGGCACGGACGGTCGAGTACGCGGTCCAGGCTAGAAGGTCCTTCGTTGTTTCTTTTGTAGGGTTTCTTCCGTTGGCCGGACTTGGAGCCACTGAATCCGGCGTTGACTGTAGTGTCCTCGGTGTTGTTGCCATTGCTTCTACATTTGTGTTTATTGCGCCAGAGCCTGCTGGTGCTGTTCTTGGCCTCTCTGGGGCCTACCTCGCTGGCTGTGTTTTTGCTATGAGCCAGCCAGCTGTCCTCGCTTGCGAAAAAGCGGGTCATGAGTGCCATCAGGGCTGCCATTGACTTTGGCTTTTCTTGTCCGAGGTGGCGTGCTAGCCATTCGTCACGGATGCTGTGTTTGAAGGCTGCTAGGGCCTCAACACCCGGACAGTCGACGATCTGGTTCTTTTTGGTTAGGAACCTAGTCCAGAATTTTTTGGCTGATTCTCCGGGTTGTTGGACTATGTGGCTTAGGTCATCAGCATCTGGTGGCCGGACATAAGTTCCTTGGAAGTTGTCGAGGAAAGCCTCTTCCAAGTCCTCCCAGCTGCCGATGGAGTTCTCAGGCAGGCTATTTAACTAGTGCCGAGCTGGTCCTTTATGCTTTAACGGGAGGTATTTGATGGCGTGGAGGTCGTCTCCTCGGGCCATGTGGATGTGGAGAATGAAATCCTTGATCCATACTGCAGGATCGGTTGTGCCGTCGTATGATTCGATATTGACGGGCTTGAACCCCTCGGGGAATTCATGATCCAGTACTTCATCTATGAAGAATAGCGGGCGTGCAGCGCCTCTATATTGGGCCGCATTGTGGCGGAGCTCTGAAGGAGTCCGTCTGCGGCATTCGGCCCGAGCATGGTTAGGTTTGTCATGTCCGAATAGGTAGCCGTCGTCGTGCCTCGAGGAACGTCCTCGTGATCCATAGATCGATCTTGTGTGTCCTGCTCTACTATCTAGGGTCTATCTGAGGTCGTACATATGACTCTGGACTCTTCCGTCCCTATTTTGATGGGGTGGTGGGGCGGTCTGCTTTTCAGCCTGAGTTACCACTTTATCCCGACCGTGGGGTGGCCATTCCACCGCCCTGTCCCGACCACATGGTTGTCAATCCGCATTACGCGAGGGAGATATGTGCTCCGGCGCCTCCTCATCAAATTGAGGTAGCAGTCTGCGTTTTGGGTAGCTCTTGGCTGGGCAGTTGAGGCCGTATTCCTCGGCTGTCAGGATGTCAGTCCATCTGTCAACGAGTAGATCCTGTTCAGCTTGATGCTGCTATTGTTTCTTTTTCAGGCTCCTTGCAGTGGCTATGAGCTGAAGCTTAAAGCGCTCCTGCTCGAGAGGATCCTCAGGCACGATGAAGTCTTCGTTGCCAAGGCTTGTCTCCTCCTTGGAGGGTGGATGATAGAGGCCGGGGTGTCCCGATCTTTCGATGAGATGATAACTATCGATTTGGTGGAGACGACTTTGACGATCCGACTACAAACGTGCACGACGTTGCGCCTTAGCAATCGCTAAACCAACTACGAGAGGTTATTGACCACGCTGGAGCACGATCAACCTGACCACGAAAGTCTATTCCTGCAAGCAATCGAAGAACGAGCAAGAATATGATAAAGCAATCTGAATATTGCGAATATATATGAATTACTGATAATGGTGGGGATCCGGAAGCGGTCTTGGTCTGGTCGTTGGACACAAACGAAGTACACGAAGTTGCAATGGCTAACTTTTAACTAAACAAATCCCAAAGTCTAAACGATGCCCTAAGGGCTGTATATATGGAGGAAGAGGGGGGAATTTCGTGGCCCTTGGGGGAGGGGTCCGAAATCAACCCTATCTCTTGTTTCCCCACACATACGGACTCTAAAAATAGCATATACTTATGTATTTCGAAATTACATGGGCCTGGCCCAATAATAAGGTGACGCAGCACCTAAAATAGCCTCGGGACGAAATTTATGAAGTGGCATCTTGTATATTTCGTCCAAGGCTTCATGCACCCATTATGGTGGCTTCAAAGTCCTGAAATCATCACTTGTAACTCCGTTCTTGTTCCCCTTGCGCATGCCATCATCTCCATGCTTGTTCTTGCTCCAATGTTCATCCTTCTCCAAGCTAGGCCCTTCATTTGTAAGCAAAACAAATGTATCCAATTTAGGCAGCATCATATTCTCATGAACATTAGAATCATTACCAAGAAACGAAAGTACCTGGTAATTTAGTTGGCGTGCACGAGCTCTAGTAATTGGTCCAGTATGTATAGCAGCAAGGGCTGTGGGTGTAACAATTGTATTGATGTCCTCATCAGTGGACGGTGACTATCATCCTCCAAGTCATCTTCTATGGCCTGTTCGTCAGGGTTGTCTTGCCTGTTGGCGTGTTCCTGTTTGTATGTAGCCCCAACAGGGTCTTCGTTGTTTTCGGCATCGCCCGGAGTACTATTTTCTCCGGTGCTACTGTTGCCGTCCTTTAAGCGGCGGGGCTAGGGACGATGCTTGGACTGTGTCTCGGAGGTTTTATTCGCATCTGGCTCTTCTTTGTCGTCGCCAGATCCTTTAGGTGTATCAACCATGTACACGTCGTACGAAGAGGTAGCCGTCCAACATCCAGTGAATGGCGGGTCTGGGCCTTGCTCCTTGTCGGCATCGTCATCCATACCGTCGATGTCTTCAGAGCCATAGTCAAGCATGTCGGTTAAGTCATCGATGGTGGCTATGAAGTGGGTGGCGGGTGAGAAGCAAGATTCCTCATCATCCGTCTCTAGCTCGAACCGGACATAGTTCGGCAGTGAGTCCTTCTCTAAGGACAAATTCTTTAAAGATTTTAGCACGTCACCCAAAGGCGAGTGCTGGAAAACGTCAGCGGCGCTGAACTCGAAGATCTATAACTGATCTAGCTTGGTGTCCGCGGGCGTACACAATCCAGAACTTATAACCGGAGACAAGTCCGAAGTTCCGTTAAAGTGAATATTGCAGGGCATCGAGTCCATGTGCGGCTCCAACGCCGCAGACTCTACGGCCTCGGATGGCTCGATCTACTTCGGCTCTAAGGTCATTGCAGCCGCAGGGACCATCTCCTGGGCGTGATCCGATGACAGATTTAAGTCACGTTCATCGGGATGAGGGGGAGCGATCGCTGCGGGTTCAAATCCCTCAAAGATCAAGTCTTCATGGATATCCATGACATAGTTCAAGCTTCGGAATCTGACCTGATGGCCAGGGGCGTAGCTATCGATCTGGTCCAGATGGCCAAGCGAGTTAGCCCGCAGTACGAAGCCGCCGAATACGAAGATCTGTCCAGGGAGGAAGGTTCCTCTTTGGACAACATCATTATTGACGATTGAAGGGGCCATCGAACCTTGACGGCACAGCGGAACTCTCAATGAAAGCACCAATGTCGGTGTCAAAACCGACAGATCTCGGGTAGGGGGTCCTGAACTGTGCGTCTAGGATCGATGGTAATAGGAGACGGGGGACACGATGTTTACCCAGGTTCAGGCCCTCTCTATGGAGGTAATACCCTACTTCCTCCTTGATTGATCTTGATGAATATGAGTATTACAAGAGTTGATCTACCACGAGATCGCAATGGCTAAGCCCTAGAAGTCTAGCCTATGAATATGGTAATGAGTATATGTGGTGTCCTTTCCGGACTATCCCCTTCAGTTTATATAGACTCCCAGGGGATATAGGGTTTACATGGAGTCAGTTGCATAAGAAGGAATCTTCACTCGCCAAGCTTGCCTTCCACGCCAAGTAGAGTCCAATCTGGACACATTGCAGTCTTCGGCCTTCATGTCTTCACAACCCATCAGTCCGGCCCATGGATAATCGGGCGGACGCCCGAGGACCCCTTAGTCCAGGACTCCCTCAGCCACTTTCAACACTAACGACTTGACCTCTACCTCTATTGTGTCTTCTCATTTGGTGCTAGGTCCCATATATGATGACGCGCCGATTCGCGACGACTACGTCCTCCCTTTGGACAAGACGATGGCCATGGTGGAATATGATGCACCCCCACATGGTTCCATCAAGATGAAGATGACCACCATTTGGTCTTCCCGACCTCACCTACACCACATAAGTGGAATGACAAAGGTAACATAGGTGAAGGTGATGCTCTAGTCCCACTAGTGGACATTCTTGACATTGATTGCTTGCATGATGTTGATCAACCTATTACCATGCTTCATGCACTACTGGAATTAGCTTATTTCCCGTCAGCCAATTCTTTGCCGTCCGCTAGCTGACGGCAAAGAAGGTCTTTGTCGTCCGCTTACAAAAGATGGACGGCAAAGAACTGGCTGATGGCAAAGAAGGTCTCTGCCATCAGCCAATTATTTGCCGTCCGCTAGCGGACGACAAAGAATCTTTGCCGTCAGCTGGCAGACGGCAAAGATAGAGGTGGCCCCACTAACGAGCTGACTAAAAAAACTTAACGGCCCCCCTCTTTGCCGTCTGCTAGCGGGCAGCAAAGACAAAAAAGCGGATGGCAAAGAACTAACCTAACTAGTGGCCGAATCCCACCCCGCCCCTCTATCTCTTTGTTTCTCTCCCTCTCTCCTCCCTGATGAACACAGCCACCACCGCCGCCCCCGCCGCCCGCCGCCGCCCCCGCC